>NW_027045909.1:0-2500 GCF_025399875.1 Dalotia coriaria | reverse complement strand
TTTTAAAAACAGCACGTTTTATTTTTAATCTGCGTTTTAACGCGAAAAACAGCAAAAAAAACGACGAAATTTTTATTATTCTTTTTTTATTAAAAATTTGGCGTCTATTTGAACGATTTCAACGATCAAAAATGTTTTGAAAATGTTTTTTTTTAAAAACCCCGTTTTTTTAACGCTTTTAAACGCTAAAAAACCCCCAACGAAATTTTTATTATTCGTTTTTATTAATATTGCGTCTATTTGAAGGGATTTCAAGGGATCTAAAATGTTTGAAAATGCTTATTTTGGGAAAACAGCAGGGTTTTTAGCTTTAATCTGCGTTTTAACGGGGAAAACAGCATAAAAACGACGCTTTTTTTTATTATTCGTTTTTTATTAAGATTGGGGCTATTTGAACGATTTCAACGATCTAAAATGCTTAAAATGCATTTTAGCAAAACAGCACGTTTTGAGTTTTATTCTGGGGTTTTGCGAAAAAACAGCATAAAAACGACGAAATTTTTTTTTTCGTTTTTTTTTTTATTGCGTCTATTTGAAGGGATTTCAACGATCTAAAATGCTTGAAAATGCTTATTTTAGAAAAACAGCACGTTTATTTTAATCTGCGTTTTAACGCGTAAAACAGCATAAAACGACGACTTTTTTATTATTCGTTTTTTTTAAAATATTGTTTTATTTGAACGATTTCAACGATCTAAAAATTTAAAAAATGCTTATTTTAGAAAAAACAGCACGTTTTGAGTTTTAATCTGCGTTTTAACGGGGTAAAACAGCAAAAAAAACACAAAATTTTTTTTAATTCTTTTTTTATTAATATTGCGTCTATTTGCGAAAAACGATCAAAAAATGCTTGAAAAGGGGCTTTTTTTTTAAAAGCAAAAAAAAGCACGTTTTGAGTTTTATTTGCTTTTTAACGCGCAAAACAGCAAAAAAAACTACGAAATTTTTATTTTGGTTTTTATTAATATTGCGTCTATTTTGCCCCTTTTCCCAACATCTAAAAAAGGTAAAATGTTTTATTTTAGCAAAAACACACTTTTTGAGTTTAATCTGGTTTTAACGCGTAAAAAAAAGAAAAAAAAATGACAATTTTTTTATTATTCGTTTTTATTTTTTGCTTTTATTTAAACGATTTCAACGATCAAAAAAATGTTTGGGAAAATGCTTTTTTTAAAAGAAAAACAGCACGTTTTGAGTTTAATCTGCTTTTTTAACGCGAAAAACAGCAAAAAAAAACGAGGGAATTTTTTTTTATTCTTTTTTATTAATATTGCCCTATTTGAACGATTTAAAACGATTTTAAAATGTTTGGGCTTATTTTAGCAAAACAGCACGTTTTGAGCTTTAATCTGCGTTTTAACGCGTAAAACAAAAAAAATGAGAATTTTTATTATTCGTTTTTTTTAAATTAGTTTCTTTTTAAAGGGTTTTTCCCAACGATCTAAAATGTTTAAAAATGTTTTATTTTAAAAAACAGCACGTTTTGAGTTTTAATCTGCTTTTTAACGCGTAAAACAGCATAAAAACGACGAAATTTTTATTATTCGTTTTTATTAATATTGCTTCTATTTAACGATTTAAAACGATCAAAAAATGCTTGGAAATGTTTAGGCAAAACAGCACGTTTTGAGTTTTTAATCTGCTTTTTTAACGCAAAACAGCAAAAAAAACGACGAAATTTTTATTTTTCTTTTTAAATTAATATTGCGTCTTTTTGGGAACGATTTCAACGATCAAAAAATGTTTTGAAAATGCTTTTTTTAAGAAAAAACAGCACGTTTTGAGCTTTTTTTCCTGGGGGTTTTAACGAAAAAAAACAGCAAAAAAACGACAAAATTTTTATTTTTCGTTTTTTTTTATTGCGTCTATTTAAAACAAATTTCAAGGGGTTTCAAAATGTTTGGAAAATGCTTTTTTTTGGCAAACAACGTTTTGAGCTTTAATCTGCGTTTTAACGCGAAAACAACAAAAAAAGACAAATTTTTTTATTTTTTTGTTTTTATTATTGCCTTTTTTGAACGATTTCAACGATCAAAAAATGCTTAAAAAATGCTTTTTTTTTAGCAAAACAGCACGTTTTGAGTTTAATCTGCTTTTTAAACCCGGGAAAACAGCATAAAAACGAGAAATTTTTATTATTCGTTTTTATTAATATTGCGTCTATTTGAACGATTTCAACGATCTAAAATGCCTGAAAATGATTATTTTAGCAAAACACATTTTTTGAGTTTTTTAATCTGCGTTTTAACGCGTAAAACAGCAAAAAAACGACAAAATTTTTTATTATTCTTTTTTTTAAATATTGCTTCTTTTTTGAACGATTTCAACGATTTTAAAAATGTTTGAAAATGTTTTTTGGCAAAACAGCACGTTTTGAGTTTTAATCTGCGTTTAGGGGAAAACAGCATAAAACGACAAATTTTTTTATTATTCTTTTTTATTAATATTGCATCTATTTGAACGATTTCAACGATCTAAAATGTGCTTGAAAAGGTTATTT
>NW_027045908.1:20000-42394 GCF_025399875.1 Dalotia coriaria | reverse complement strand
AATCCTTTTAAAAAATTTTTGCTTTTTGAAAAAATTTGTTTAAAAATTTTTTAGCAAAAGCCAGGCTTTTTGGGCGAAAAAAAATCACGTTTTTTAACTTTTTTAATTTTTTGGCAAAAACGTTTGCGTTTTTTAGCAAAACAGCACGTTTTATTCGTTTTAGTAACGCTAACGTCAGAATCTTATTTTTTTAAAAGCACTTTGACGTTTCAGCGATCTCAAAGCTAAGCGATTTTTTTAGCAAAACGCACGTTTGAGCTTTTAATGCGTTTTAACGCGTAAAACAGCATAAACGACTTTTTATTAATTGTTTTTATTAATATTCTCTATTTGAACGATTTCAACGATCTAAAATGCTTGAAAATGCTTATTTTTATAAAACAGCATTTGTTAATCTGCGTTTAACGCGTAAAACAGCAAAACGACGAATTTTTATTATTCTTTTATAATATTGCGTCTATTTGAACGATTTCAACGATCTAAAATGCTTAAAATTATTTTATAGCAAAAAGCTTTACCCGTTTAAGCTTTAATCTGTTTAACGCGTAAAACAATAAAAGAGAATTTTTTATTATTCTTTTTATTAATTGCATTATTTGAACGATTCAAGCTTATTTAAAAATCTTGAAAATGCTTTTTAAACAGCATTTTGAGCTTTAATCTGCGTTTAACGCGTAAAACAGCATAAAATAGAATTTTTGATTTTCGTTTTTAAATTTCTATTTGAATACTTTTGAAATTAATTTGAAAATTCTTTTAACCCTAAAACCTTTAAGCTTAATCTTGTTATTACTTTTAAATATTGTATGAACATTTATTTTTCATTTTATTAATGTTATTTTTAGAAACATTTAATCTTTAATGCTTTAAAGCTAAATAGCATAAAAAGCATTTTTTAGTTTTTAATTTTTTAACGTAAAACGATTTCAACGATCGAAATCTTAAATGTTTTTTATAAAGCTACGTTTAGCTTTAATCTGCGTTAAACGCGAAAAAGTATTAAAAAGAAAATTTTTTCGTTTTTAATATTGCTTTTAATGGTTAACAGTTTAAAACGCTTAAATTATTATTGTTTATTAATTGCTTTTTGCGTTTAACGTAACACTAAAACGACTTAAAATTTTTATTTTCAATTTTGGCATTTGAATTCGTTTAACTTAAAAACTATTTAAAACAGCATTTTTTGAGCTTTTTTTATTTATTGCGTATAAACATTAACGCAAATTTTAATATGTTATTTTATTAATATCGCATTTTGAACTTAATCACGTTTAACGCTTAAAAAGCATAAAAACAAGTTTTGATTCTTTTATTAATTTTAACGCGTATAACGATTTCAAACGACTAATGTTTGTATTTATTTTATGCAAACAGACGTTTGAGCTTTAAATGCGTTTAACGATATATAGCAAAAACGACGATTTTTTGCTTATTCGTTTTTATTAATATTTGCTATTTAACGATTCAACGTTTTGATTGAATGCTTTTTTGAAAAGCAGCTTTTGAAATCTGCGTTTTAAGCTAAAAGTTTTTTTAAAAACGCATTTTTAGTTTAATCTTTTTTTAATATTGCATTAACGTTTCAACGATTAATGTTAAATGTTATTTTAGCAAAACAGCGCTTTGAATTTTATTCGTTTTTAAGCGTAAACACATTTAACGACAATTTTATTGTTTTTTTTAAAGCCGTTTGAACATTTCAAATCTAAAATTTTGAAATTCTTATATTTATAAAATTGCGTTTTGAGCTTTAATCTGCGTTTTAACGCGTAAACAGCATAAAACGACGAATTTTTATTATTCGTTTTTATTAATATTGCTCTATTTGAACGATTTCAACGATCTAAAATGCTTGAAATGCTTATTTTAGCAAAACGCGTTTGAGCTAATCTGCGTTTTACGCGTAAAACAGCATAAAAACGACGAATTTTTTATTATTCGTTTTTATTAATATTGCTTCTATTTGAACGATTTCAACGATCTAAAATGCTTGAAAATGCTTTTTTAGCAGCAAACAGCACGTTTTGAGCTTTTAATCTGCGTTTTAACGCGTAAAACACATAAAACGACGAATTTTATTATTCGTTTTTATTAATATTGCTCTATTTGAACGATTTCAACGATCTAAAATGCTTGAAAATGTTATTTTAGCAAAACAGCACGTTTTGAGTTATCTGCGTTTTAACGCGTAAAACAGCATAAAAACGACGAATTTTTATTATTCGTTTTTATTAATTTGCTCTATTTGAACGATTTCAACGATAAAATGCTTGAAAATGCTTATTTTAGCAAAACAGCACGTTTTGGCTTTTAATCTGCGTTTTAACGCGTAAAAAGCATAAAACGACAAATTTTTTATTATTCGTTTTATTAATATTGCGTCTATTTGAACGATTTCAACGATCTAAAATGCTTGAAAATGCTTATTTTAGCAAACAGCGTTTTGAGCTTTTAATCTGCGTTTAACGCGTAAAACAGCTAAAACGACGAATTTTTATTATTCGTTTTTATTAATATTGCATCTATTTGAACGATTTCAACGATCTAAAATGCTTGAAAATGCTTATTTTAGCAAAACAGCACTTTTGAGCTTTATTCTGCGTTTTAACGCGTAAAACAGCATAAAACGACGGTTCATTATTCGTTTTTATTAATATTGCGTCTATTTGACGATTTCAACGTCTAGGCTTGAAATGTTATTTTAGCAAAACAGCACGTTTTGAGCTTTAATCTGCGTTTTAACGCTAAAACAGCATAAAACGAGTAGATCGTTTTTATTAATATGCTTATTTGAACGATTTCAACGATCTAAAATGCTTGAAAATGCTTATTTTAGCAAAACAGCACGTTTGAGCTTTTAATCTGCGTTTTAACGCGTAAACACATAAAACGCAATTTTATTATTCGTTTTAAATGATTGCAGCTATTTGAACGATTAACGCATGCTTGAAAATGTTATTTTAGCAAAACAGCACGGATTTTATTTTCGTTTAAAAATACTAAGAACGATTTAGTACTTTAAATATGCTTATTGAACGAAAGGTTTTAAAGCTTTAATTGCTTTTAAGTAAAACAGCACGGGAGCTTATCTGCTTTTTTAAAAAACCATAAAAGACGTTTTTTTAACGTTAAATAAATTTTTTTTTAACCAAACGTTTTATTTTTTAATCTTTTTAACCCCTAAACGCTAAAACGCGAAAAAACTTTTTTTTAAATTTGTTTTTAAACTTTAAATTAAAATGCTTAAAAATGCTTTTTTGCGGGTTTTTTTGGGGGAACTGCTTTTTAAAGGAAAAAAGCAAAAAAAAATTTTTTTTTTTGTTTTTTATTAAATTCTCTATTTGAACGATTTAAACGATCTAAAATGCTTAAAATTTTATTTGCAAAACCCCGTTTTGAGTTTTTGCGTTTAACGCAAAAAACGCAAAAAGGGATTTTTTTTTTTTTATTAATATTCCCTTTTAACTTTTTCCAAATCAAAATGCTTGAAAATGTTTTTTTGAAAAAACCTTTTGAGCTTTTTGCGTTTAACCGTAAAACGCAAAAAAGAAAAAAAATTTTTTTTTAAATTGGGTTTTTAAAATTTTTTTTTAAGTTTAAGATTTTTAAAATGTTATTTTTAGCAAAACACCTTTTTTTATTTAATTGCTTTTAACGATCAGCATAAAAGGAATTTTTTTACGTTTTTAAATTTGTTCTTTTTAAAATTTTTAACACTAAAAGCAAAAATTTATTTTGGAAAAAATTTTTGGTTTTTAACGGATTTAACGCGTAAAAAAAAAAAAAGGGAAAAAATTTTTTTTTTGGGGTAAATAGCGATTTAAATTTCCCTTTTAAAATGTTTAAAAAGATTTTTAGAAAAAAAGGGGTTTTATTTTTAACGCTTTTTTTGGTAAAACCATAAAACGAAAAAAAACGATTTTTTCTTTTAAAATTTTCCGTTAAAAATCGGGTTAATTTAGAAAACATTTTGGAACGCTTTTTTAGCCGCTAAAAAACGCAAAACGATTTATTGTTCTTTTGAAATTAAACGTTAAAAATTTAAAATTTTTTTTTTGGAAAAGAATTTTTACCCAAAATTTTCCCTTTTAACGCGTAAAACGTAAAACGAAATTTTTTTAATTTTTTTATTTTTTATTTTTTGGGGCATTTAACATTAAAAATTTTAAAATGTTATTATAAAAAAGCCGGAGTTTTAATTCGTTTTAAGGGTAAAACACATAAAAGCGAATTTTTTATTATTGTTTTATTAATTCTCTTTTTGAACGATTTCAACGATCTAAAATGCGAATGTTAAAAGCCGGCCTTTTTGAGCTTTAATCTGCGTTTTAACGCGTAAAACAGCATAAAACGACGAAATTTTATTATTCGTTTTATTAATATTGCTCTATTTGAACGATTTCAACGATCTAATGCTTGAAAATGATTATTTTAGCAAAACAGCACGTTTTGAGCTTTAATCTGCGTTTTAACGCATAAAACAGCATAAAAACGACGAATTTTTTATTCGTTTTTATTAATGCTTCTATTGAACGATTTCAAGATCTAAAATGCTTGAAAATGCTTATTTTAGAAAACAGCACGTTTTGAGCTTTAATCTGCGATTTAACGCGTAAAACAGCATAAAACGACGAAATTTTATTATTCGTTTTTATTAATTGCGTCTATTTGAACGATTTCAACGATCTAAAATGCTTGAAAATGATTATTTTTAGCAAACAGCACGTTTTGAGCTTTAATCTGCGTTTTAACGCTAAAACAGCATAAAAACGACGAAATTTTTATTATTCGCTTTTATTAATATTGCGTCTATTTGAACGATTTCAACGATCTAAAATGCTTGAATGATTATTTTAGCAAAACAGCACGTTTTGAGCTTTAATCTGCGTTTTAACGCGTAAAACAGCATAAAACGACGAATTTTTATTATTCGTTTTTATTAATATTGCTTCTATTTGAACGATTTCAACGATCTAAAATGCTTGAAAATGCTTATTTAGCAAAACAGCACGTTTTGAGCTTTAATCTGCGTTTTAACGCGTAAAACAGCATAAAAACGACGAATTTTTTATTATTCCTTTTTATTAATATTTGCTCTATTTGAACGATTTCAACGATCTAAAATGCTTGAAAATGCTTATTTTAGGAAAACAGCACTTTTTTGAGCTTTAATCTGCTTTTTTAACGCGTAAAACAGCATAAAAACGACAAAATTTTTTATTACCCCGTTTTTTTTAATATTGCGCTATTTGAACGATTTAAACGTACAAAAATGCTTAAAAAATGCTTTTTTTTAGGAAAACAGCACCGTTTTAAATCTGCGTTTTAACGCGTAAAAAAACAAAAAAAAACGACGAAATTTTTTATTCTTTTTTTATTAATTTGCGTCTATTTGAACGTTTCAACGATCAAAAAATGCTTTGAAAATAAATTTTTTTAAAGCAAAACACCCGTTTTGAGTTTTTTAATCTGCGTTTTGAAAAAAAACAGCATAAAAACGAAAAAAATTTTTATTATTCTTTTTTATTAATATTGCGTCTATTTGAACGATTTCAACGATCAAAAAATGCTTGAAAATGATTTTTTTTACCCAAAAAAAAAGTTTTTTTGGGGGTTTTTAATCTCCCTTTTTTAACGCGAAAAAAGAGCATAAAAAGGGACGTTTTTTTATTATTCTTTTTTATTAATAGGGTTTCTATTTGAACGATTTCAACGATCTAAAATGTTTAAAAAATGCTTTTTTTTAGAAAAAACAGAAACGTTTTGAGCTTTCATCTGCGTTTTTAACGCGTAAAAAAACAAAAAAACGACAAAATTTTTTTATTTTTTTTAAATATTGCGTCTATTTGAACGATTTCAACGATCAAAAATTTTTTAAAAAAATGATTATTATAGCAAAACAGCACGTTTTGAGCTTTAGTCTGCTTTTTTAACGCGTAAAAAAAAGTTTTTAAACACGACAAAATTTTTTACATTTTCTTTTTTTATTAATATTGCGTTTTTATTTGAACGATTTCAACGATCTAAAATGCTTGGTATGTTTTTTTAGAAAAACAGCACTTTTTTGGGGTTTTAATCTGCGTTTTAACGCGAAAAAACAGCAAAAAAACGACAAATTTTTTTATTATTCGTTTTTATTAATATTTCTTCTATTTGAACGATTTCAACGATCTAAAATGTTTGAAAATGTTATTTTAGCAAAACAGCACGTTTTGAGTTTTTTAATCTGGTTTTAACGCGAAAAAACAGCAAAAAAAACGGCGAATTTTTTTATTATTCTTTTTTATTAATATTGCGTCTATTTGAACGATCTAAAAATGCTTGAAAATGATTATTTTAGCAAAACACACGTTTTGAGCTTTAATCTGCGTTTTAACGTAAAACACATAAACCAATTTTTATTATTCGTTTTATTAATATTGCGTCTATGTGAACGATTTTGGATCTAAATGCTTGAAAATGCTTATTTTAGCCAAACAGCACGTTTTGAGCTTTTAATCGCTTTAACGCGTAAAACAGCATAAAACGACGAAATTTTTATTATTCGTTTTTATTAATATTGCTCTATTTGAACGATTTCAACGATCTAAAATGCTTGAAAATGATTATTTTAGCAAAACAGCACGTTTTGAGCTTTTAATCTGCGTTTTTAACGCGTAAAACAGCAAAAAAACGACGAATTTTTATTATTCGTTTTTATTAATATTGTTTCTATTTGAACGATTTCAACGATCTAAAATGCTTGAAAATGCTTATTTTAGCAAAACAGCACGTTTTGAGTTTTAATCTGCGTTTTAACGCGTAAAACAGCAAAAAAACGACGAAATTTTTATTATTCTTTTTTATTAATATTGCGTCTATTTGAACGATTTCAACGATCTAAAATGCTGAAAATGCTTATTTTAGCAAAACAGCACGTTTTGAGTTTTAATCTGCGTTTTAACGCGTAAACAGCATAAAAACGACGAAATTTTGACGTGATAACGTTTTAAATCGTTTTAGTCGGTATTGAAATTAAAGTACGGGCCTCTGACCGATCAGGTATACCCCTGTTATAAACGAGAGAGACGGACCGATCTCCGTCTCATCTCGAGCGCTGCCAGTCATTCCGTGAAACTTGTGACGCGGAATCCACAGAGCGGAGGAGGATAGCGTTCGAGTGAGTTGACCGATCTTCCGTCTTTTCCATTTCAGCGGCATAAAACGAATGGAGTTTTTTCTCGTGCGGTTGTTTTGTTTAATGTTTACAGTAAAACAAAATGTGAAGTGCAAGTGGTGTTACAACAATTGCAACAAACAAACTTATATCACCAATAAGACGTTATCCGTAAACATCTCGATCGTAAACCTACTTTTTCAAAACAACCATTTTTTATTATTGTTTTTTTTATTTCGTCTATTTGAACGATTTCAACGGGTCTAAAATGCTTGAAAATGATTATTTTTAGCAAAACAGCACGTTTTGAGCTTAACTGCGTTTTAACGCGTACAACAGCATAAAATCGACGAATTTTTATTATTCGTTTTTAAATATTGTTCTATTTGAACGATTTCCACGATCTAAAAAAGCTTGAAAATGTTTTTTTAGCAAAAAAGCACGTTTGAGCTTTAATCTGCGTTTTAACGCGTAAAACAGCATAAAAACGACGAAATTTTTTTTATTCGTTTTTATTAATATTGCGTCTATTTGAACGATTTCAACGATCTAAAAAAGCTTGAAAAAGCTTATTTTAGCAAAACAGCACGTTTTGAGTTTTAATCTGCGTTTTTAACGCGTAAAACAGCATAAAACGACGAAATTTTTATTATTCGTTTTTTTAATATTGCGTCTATTTGAACGATTTCAACGATCTAAAATGCTTGAGTATGATTATTTTAGCAAAACAGCACGTTTGGAGCTTTAATCTGCAATTTAACGCGTAAAACAGCATAAAAAAGACGAATTTTTATTATTCGTTTTTTTTAATATTGCGTCTATTTGAACGATTTCAACGATCTAAAATGCTTGAAAATGCTTATTTTAGCAAAACAGCACGTTTTGAGCTTTAATCTGCGTTTTAACGCGTAAACAGCATAAAAACGACGGTTTTTATTATTCGTTTTTATTAATATTGCGTCTATTTGAACGATTTCAACGATCTAAAATGCTTGAAATGATTATTTCAGCAAAAAAAGCACGTTTTGAGCTTTTAATCTGCGTTTTAACGCGTAAAACAGCATAAAACGACGAATTTTTTTTTTTTCGTTTTTATTAAAATTGCTTCTATTTGAACGATTTCAGCGATCTAAAATGCTTGAAAATGCTTATTTTAGCAAAACAGCACGTTTTGAGCTTTTTAAACTCGTTTTAACGCGTAAAACAGCATAAAAACGACGAAATTTTATTATTCGTTTTTATTAATATTGCGTCTATTTGAACGATTTCAACGATCTAAAATGCTTGAAAATGATTATTTTAGCAAAACAGCACGTTTTTAGCTTTAATCTGCGTTTTAACGCGTAAAACAGCATAAAAACGACAATTTTTATTATTCGTTTTTATTAATAAAGCTTCTATTTGAACGATTTCAACGATCTAAAAAAGCTTGAAAATGCTTATTTTGCAAAACAGCACGTTTTGAGCTTTTTAAACTGCGTTTAGCGCGTAAAACAAACATAAAACGACAAAATTTTTATTATTCGTTTTTATTAATATTGCGTCTATTTGAACGATTTCAACGATCTAAAGTGCTTGAAAATAATTATTTAACAAAAAAGCACGTTTTGAGCTTTTAATCTGCGTTTAACGTAACAGCATAAAAAAAGACGAATTTTATTTTCGTTTTTATTAATATTTCTCTATTTGAACGATTTCAACGATCTAAAAATGCTTGAAAATGCATTTTAGCAAAACAGCACGTTTTGAGCTTAATCTGCGTTTTTAAAGCGTAAAACGCAAAAACGACGAATTTTTTTATTCGTTTTTATAATATTGCTTCTATTTGAACGATTTCAACGATCTAAAATGCTTGAAAATGCTTATTTTGCAAAAAAGCACGTTTTGGGGCTTTAATCTCGTTTTAACGCGTAAAACAGCATAAAAACGACAAAAATTTTTTTTATTCGTTTTTATTAATATTGCGTCTATTTGAACGATTTCAACGATCTAAAATGCTTGAAAATATTATTTTAACAAAACAGCACGTTTTAGCTTTTAATCTGCGTTTAACGCGTAAAACAGCATAAAAACGACGAATTTTTATTTTCGTTTTTATTAATACTTCTATTTGAACGATTTCAACGATCTAAAAAAGCTTGAAAATGTTATTTTGCAAAACAGCACGTTTTTAGCTTTAATCTGCGTTTTTCGCGTAAAACAGCATAAAACGACAAATTTTTATTATTCGTTTTTATTAATATTGCGTCTATTTTTAACGATTTCAACGATCTAAAATGCTTGAAATATTATTTTACAAAACAGCACGTTTTGAGCTTTTTAAACTGCGTTTTAACGCTAAAAACAGCATAAAACGACGAAATTTTTTTTTTTCGTTTTATTATATTTCTCTATTTGAACGATTTCAACGATCTAAAATGCTTGAAAATGCTTTTTTTTAGCAAAACAGCACGTTTTGAGTTTAACTGCGTTTTAACGCGTAAAACAGCATAAAAACGACGAAATTTTTTTTATTCGTTTTTATTAATATTGCGTCTATTTGAACGATTTCAACGATCTAAAATCTTGAAATGATTATTTTAGCAAAACAGCACGTTTTGAGCTAATCTGCGTTTTACGCTAAAAAGCATAAAAACGACGAAATTTTTATTATTCGTTTTATTAATATTGGTCTATTTGAACGATTTCAAGATCTAAAATGCTTGAAAATGCTTATTTTGCAAAACAGACGTTTGAGCTTTTTAAACTGCGTTTTTAAAGCGTAAAACAGCATAAAAAAGACGAAATTTTTATTATTCGTTTTTATTAATATTGCGTCTATTTGAAAGATTTCAACGATCTAAAATGCTTGAAAGGATTATTTTAGCAAAACAGACGTTTTGAGCTTTAATCTGCGTTTTTAACGCGTAAAACAGCATAAAAACGACGAATTTTTTTATTTGTTTTTTATTAATATTGCTTCTATTTGAACGATTTCAACGATCTAAAATGCTTGAAAATGCTTATTTTAGCAAAACAGCAGTTTTGAGCTTTAATCTGCGTTTAACGCGTAAAAAAAGCATAAAACGACGAAATTTTTATTATTCGTTTTTATTAATATTGCGTCTATTTGAACAAATTTTAACGATCTAAAATGCTTGAAAATGATTATTTTAGCAAAACAGCACGTTTTGAGCTTTAATCTGCGGTTTTTAAAGCGAAACAGCATAAAACGACGAATTTTTATTCGTTTTTATTAATATTGCTTCTATTTGGGAAAATTTCAACGATCTAAAATGCTTGAAAATGCTTATTTTAGCAAAAAGCATCGTTTTGAGTTTTTAAATTTTCGTTTTAACGCGTAAACAGCATAAAAAAGACGAAATTTTGTATTATTCGTTTTTATTAATATTGCGTCATTTGAACGATTTCAACGATCTAAAATGTTTTAAAATGTTATTTTAGCAAACCCGCACGTTTTGAGTTTAATCTGCGTTTTTAAAGCGTAAAAAAGCATTAAAACGACGAAACTTTATTTTCGTTTTTATTAATATTGCTTCTATCTGAACGATTTCAACGATCTAAAATGCTTGAAAATGCTTATTTTAGCAAAACAGCACGTTTTGAGCTTTAATCTGCGTTTTAACGCGTAAAACAGCATAAAAACGACGAATTTTTGATTATTCGTTTTTATTAATATTTTTCTATTTGAACGATTTCAACGATCTAAAATGCTTGAAAATGCTTATTTTAGCAAAACAGCACGTTTTGAGCTTTTAATCTGCGTTTTAACGCGTAAAACAGCTTAAAACGACGAAATTTTTATTATTCGTTTTATTAATATTTCTTCTATTTGAACGATTTCAACGATCTAAAATGCTTGAAAATGCTTATTTTAGCAAAACAGCACGTTTTGAGCTTTAATCTGCGGTTTAACGCGTAAAACAGCATAAAAACGACGAAATTTTTAATTATCCGTTTTTATTAATATTGCGTCTATTTGAACGATTTCAACAATCTAAAATGCTTGAAAAGGTTATTTAGCAAAACAGACGTTTTGAGTTAATCTGCGTTTTAACGCGTAAAACACATAAAACGTTCGAAATTTCTTATTAATCGTTTTTAATTAATTTTTGCGTCTTTTTAAAAACGATTTCACCGATCTAAATGCTTGAAAAGAATTATTTTAGCAAAAACAGCACGTTTAGTTTTAATCTGCGTTTTAACGCGTAAAACAGCATAAAAACGACGAATTTTTAATTTGTTTTTATTAAATTGCTTCTATCTAACGATTTCAACGATCTAAAATGCTTGAAAATGCTTATTTTAGCAAACAGCACGTTTTGAGCTTTTAATCTGCTTTTTAACGCGTAAAACAGCATAAAACGACAAATTTTTTATTTTTCGTTTTTATTAATATTTTTTCTATTTGAACGATTTCAAAAAAAATCTTGAAAATTTTTTTTAAAAGCAAAACAGCACGTTTTGAGTTTTTAATCTGCTTTTTAACGCGTAAAACAGCAAAAAAACGACAAAATTTTTATTATTCGTTTTTAAATATTCTCTATTTGAACAATTCAACGATCTAAAATGCTTGAAAATGTTATTTTAGCAAAACAGCCGTTTTGACTTTAATCTGTTTTTTTAAAGCGAAAAACAGCAAAAAAACGACAATTTTTATTCGTTTTTTTATTTTCTTTTGAACAATTTCAACGATCTAAAATGCTTGAAAATGTTATTTTAGCAAAACAGCACGTTTTAGCTTTAATCTGCGTTTTAACGCGTAAAACAGCAAAAAAACGACTTTTATTATTCTTTTTTATTAATTTGCTCTATTTGAACAATTTCAACGATTAAAATGCTTGAAAATGAATTTTAGAAAAACACCCGTTTGAGCTTTAATCTGCGTTTTAAGGGTAAAACAGCATAAAACGACAATTTTTATTACCTTTTTTATTAATATTGCTTCTATTTAACGATTTCAACGTCTAAAATGCAAAAATGTTATTTTAGCAAAACAGCATTTTTGAGCTTTAATCTGCGTTTTAACGCGTAAAACAGCATAAAACGACAAAATTTTTATTACCCTTTTTTTATTAATTTTGGGTCTTTTGAACTTTCCACAATCTAAAATTTTTGAAAAAAATTTTTTAGCAAAACCCCTTTTTGGTTTTTTAATTTTTTTAACGCAAAAAATTTTAAAAAGGGTTTTTAATATTCGTTTTTAAATTCCCGTCTATGAAGTTTAAGCAAAAGTTAAAATATTTTTTAAAAAAACACAGGATTTTTTAATTCTTTTTTAAAAAAAGAAAAAAAAAGACGATTTTTTTTTATTTTTTTTAAATATTTTTACAAAACGATTTAAGTTAAAAATGCTTAAAGCTTAAGCAAAACGCATTTTTATTTAAATTGGGTTTTAAAAAAAAGAAAAAAAAACGAAGTTTTTTAATTTTTTTTAAATTTTTTAAACGATTTAACTTAAAAATGCTTAAAACAAAAGCAAAAGACGTTTTGGTTTTTAAGGGGTTTTTAACCAAAAACAAAAAAAATTTTTTTTTTTCTTTTTAAAAGCCTTTGCGATTTAAATCTGCTTAAAAGTTTAAGCAAAACAGATTTTTAGTTTTAATTGCGTTTTAAGGGTAAAACACTAAAAGGAATTTTTTATTTTGAAAAATTTCTTTATTTGCGTTTAACGCAAAAAGCTAAAAGCTTTTTTTTTTAAAAAACCGTTTTATTTTAATTGCTTTTAAGGGTAAAACACAAAAAAAAGGAAATTTTTTATTTTTTTTAAATTTGCGCATTTGCTTTCCCAACGATAAAAGCAATTTTATTTTTTTTTAAAAAAACCCCTTTTTGGTTAACGGTTTTAACGCAAAAAAGCTAAAAAAAAATTTTTTTAAACGTTTTTTTAAATTTTTATTTGCGTTTAACGCAAAAAGTTTTAAAAGCATTTTAAAAAACCTTTTTTTATTTAATCTCTTTTAAGGGTAAAACACTAAAACCGAAATTTTTATTTTGAAATTTGGGGCTTTTTGCGTTTAAAGTTAAAAGTTTGAAAATTTATTTTGAAAAAAGCCTTTTGAGTTTAATTTTTTTAAAGCGTAAAAAAACGACGTTTTTTTATTCGTTTTATTAAAACGCTTTTTAAAACAAAATTTAATCTTTTTAAAATGCTTTTTTTAAAAAAAACAGCACTTTTGAAAAGTTTTTAACGGTTTTAAGCTAAAACGCTAAAACGCAAAAATTTTTTTTACGTTTTTTTAAATATTTTTTTTTTTTAAATTTTTCCTTAAAATCAAAATTTTATTTTGAAAAACCCTTTTAGCAACGCGTTTTAACGCGTAAACCTAAAACAGTAAAACGTTTTTTTAATTTTTGGCCCATTTAACGATTAAAATTTTAAAATGCTTATTTTAAAAAACACTTTTGGTTTTAACTGCTTTTTAAGGGTAAACACATAAAACGCAAAATTTTGATTCGTTTTTTTTAAATATTGCGTCTTTTGAAGTTTAACGATCAAAATGCATAAAAATGTTTAAGCAAAACAGCACTTTTTGGGTTTAATCTGCGTTTTAACGCGTAAAACACTGACGAAATATTTATTATTCTTTTTTATTAATATTGCGTCTATTTGAACGACAACGATCTAAAATGCAAAAAATGATTATTTAGCAAAACAGCACGTTTGAGCTTTAATCTGGAACGCGTAAAACAGCAAAAAAACGAGGGGAAATTTTTATTATTCGTTTTTTTTTTTAAATTTCCCGTCTATTTAAAACGTTTTCCCAACGTTTAAAGTGCTTGAAAATAAATTATTTTAGCAAAACACCCGGGGAAAGCTTTAACCCGGGGTTTTAAAGGGGAAAACGCATAAAAACGACGGTTTTTATTATTTGTTTTTTAATTATTGCGTTTTGGGGGGCAATTTCAACGACCCAAAAATGCTTAAAAATGTTATTTTAGAAAAAACCCCTTTTTGGGTTTTTAATTTGCTTTTTAAGCGTAAAACAGCATAAAACGACGAATTTTTTTTTATTCTTTTTTTTTAAAATTTTTTTCCCTTTCCTATTTGAACTTTTTAACGATCAAAAATTTGGCAAAAAATGCTTATTTTAGCAAAACAGCACGTTTTAAATTTTAATCCCTTTTTTAACGCGAAAAACAGCAAAAAACCCGGCGAAATTTTTATTATTGTTTTTTAAAAATTGCGTCTATTTGAACTTTTAAACGATCTAAAATGCTTAAAGATTTTTTTAAAAAGCAAAACAGCACGTTTTGAGCCAATCGCTTTTTAACGCGTAAAACAGCATAAAACGACAAAAATTTTTTATTGTTCGTTTTTATTAATATTTCTTCTATTTGAACGTTTCCAGCGATCAAAATGCAAAAATGATTTTTTTTAGCAAAACAGCCTTTTTGAGTCTTAATCTGCGTTTTAACGCGAAAAACCCAACATAAAACGACAAAATTTTTTATTATTCGTTTTTTTTTAATATTTTTTTCTATTTGAACGATTTCAACGATCTAAAATGCTTAAAAATTCTTTTTTTTAGCAAAAAAACACTTTTTGAGTTTTTAATCTCCCGTTTTAACGCGAAAAAACAACAAAAAAACGAGGGAATTTTTATTATTCGTTTTATTAATATTGCTTCTATTTGAACATTTCAACGATCTAAAATGCTTGAAAATACTTATTTACAGCAAAACAGCGCGTTTGAGCTTTAATCTGCGTTTTAACGCGTAAACAGCATAAAAACGACAGAAATTTTTATTATTCGTTTTTATTAATGTGCGTCCTATTTGAACGTGAAGATTTCAACGATCTACAAAATGCTTGAATATGATTATTTTAGCAAAACAGCGTTTTGAGCCTTAATCTGCGTTTTAACGTAAAACAGCATAAAACGACGAATTTTTATTGTTCGTTTTCATTAATAATACTATTTCTATTTGAACGATTTCAACGATCTAAAATGCTTGAAAATGATTATTTTAGCAAAACAGCACGTTTTGAGCCTTAATCTGCGTTTTAACGCGTAAAACAGCATAAAACGACGAATTTTATTATTCGTTTTTTTTATTAATATTTCTTCTATTTGAACGATTTCAGCGATCACAAATGCTTGAAAATGCTTATTTTGTAAAACAGCACGTTTTGAGCTTTAATCTGCGTTTTAACGCGTGAAACAGCATAAAACGACGAATTTTTGTATTCGTTTTTTATTAATATTTCTTCTATTTGAACGATTTCAACGATCTAAAATGCTTGAAAATGCTTATTTTGCTTAAAACAGCACGTTTGCGAGCTTTAATCTGCGTTTTAACGTGAAAACAGCATAAAACGACGAAGGAATTTTTATTCGTTTTTTATTTAATGTGCGTCTATTTGAACGATTTCAACGATCTAAAATGCGTGAAAATGATTATTTTAGCAAAACAGCACGTTTTGAGCTTTTAATGCGTTTTAACGCGTAAAAACAGCATAAAACGACGAATTTTTATTATTCGTTTTTATTAATATTGCGTCTATTTGAACGATTTCAACGAGCTAAAATTCTTGAAAATGCTTATTTTAGCAAAACAGCACGTTTGAAGGCTTCAATCTGCGTTTTAACGCGTAAAACAGCATAAAAACGACGAAATTTTTATTATTCGTTTTATTAATATTGCGTCTATTTGAACGATTTCAGCGATCTAAAATGCTTGAAAATGATTATTTTAGCAAAAACAGCACGTTTGAGCTTTAATCTGCGTTTTAACGCGTAAAAAGCATAAAAACGACGAATTTTTATTATTCGTTTTTTAATATTGCTTCTATTTGAACGATTTCAACGATCTACGTGCTTGAAAATACTTATTTTAGCAAAACAGCACACGTTTGAGCTTTAATCTGCGTTTTAACGTGAAACAGCATAAAAACGACGAAATTTTTTATTATTCGTTTTTTTTATTAATGTGCGTCTATTTGAACGTTTCCAGCGATCCAAAATGCTTGAAAATGATTATTTTAGCAAAACAGCACGTTTTTGAGCTTTAATCTGCGTTTTAACGAGGTAAAACAGCATAAAACGACAGGCGCATTATTCGTTTTTTATTAATATTGCTTCTATTTGAACGATTTCAACGATCACAAAATGCTTGAAATGCTTATTTTAGCAAAACAGCACGTTTTGGGCTTTAATCTGCGTTTAGCGCCACAGCATAAAAACGACGGGAATTTTTATTATTCGTTTTTATTAATATTGCGTCTATTTGAACGATTTCAACGATAAAATGCTTGAAAATGATTATTTTAGCCGAAGGCAGCACGTTTTTGAGCTTTTAATCTGCACGTTTAACGCGTAAAACAGCATAAAAACGACAATTTTTATTATTCGTTTTTTATTAATATTGCTTCTATTTGAACGATTTCAACGATCTAAATGCTTGAAAATGCTTATTTTAGCAAAACAGCAGGTTTTGAGCTTAAATCTGCGTTTTAACGCGTAAAACAACATAAAACGACGAAATTTTTATTATTCGTTTTTATTAATATTGCGTCTATTTGAACGATTTCAACGATCTAAAATGCTTGAATATATGATTATTTTAGCAAAACAGCACGTTTTGAGCCTTAATCTGCGTTTTAACGCGTAAAACAGCATAAAACGACGAATTTTTATTATTCGTTTTATTAATATTTCTTCTATTTGAACAATTTCAACGATCTAAAATGCTTGAAAATGCTTATTTTAACAAAACAGCACGTTTTGAGCTTTAATCTGCGTTTTAACGCGTAAAGCAGCATAAAAACGACGAAATTTTTTTATTATTCGTTTTTTATTAATATTGCGTCTATTTGAACGATTTCAACGATCTAAAATGCTTGAAAATGATTATTTTAGCGAAACAGCACGTTTTGAGCTTTAATCTGCGTTTAACGCGTAAAACAACATAAACTACGAATTTACATTATTCGTTTTTATTAATATTGCGTCTATTTGAACGATTTCAGCGATCAAAAATGCTTGAAAGTTCTTATTTTAGCAAAACAGCGCGTTTTGAGCTTTTAATCTGCGTTTTAGCGTAAAACAGCATAAAACGACGAATTTTTTATTATTCGTTTTTTTATTAATATTTAGCTATTTGAACGATTTCAACGATCTAAAATGCTTGAAAATGCTTATTTTAGCAAAACGGCACGTTTTGAGGCTTTTAATCTGCGTTTTTAACGCGTAAAACAGCATAAAACGACGAAATTTTTATTATTCGTTTTTTTTATTAATATTGCGTCTGTTTGAACGATTTCAGCGATCTAAAATGCTTGAAAATGATTATTTTAGCAAAACAGCTCGTTTTGAGCTTTTAATCTGCGCAACGCGTAAAACAGCATAAAACGACGAATTTTTTTTTATTATTCGTTTTATTAATATTGCTTCTATTTGAACGATTTCAACGTCTAAAATGCTTGAAAATGCTTATTTTAGCAAAACAGCACGTTTTTGAGCTTTAATCTGCGTTTTAACGCGTAAAAACAGCATAAAACGACGAGATTTTTATTATTCGTTTTTATTAATATTGCGTCTATTTGAATTTCAACGATCTAAAATGCTTGAATATGATTATTTTAGCAAAACAGCACGTTTTGAGCTTTAATCTGCGTTTTAACGCGTAAACAGCATAAAACGACGAATTTTTTATTATTCGTTTTTTTATTAATATTTTCTTCTTCTATTTGATCGATTTCAACGATCTAAAATGCTTGAAAATGCTTATTTTAGCAAAACAGCACGTTTTGAGCTTTAATCTGCGTTTTTAACGCGTAAAACGGCTTATAAAACGACGAAATTTTATTATTCGTTTTTTTATTAATATTGCGTCTATTTGAATGATTTCAGCGATCACAAAATGCGTGAAAATGATTATTTTTAGCAAACAGCACGTTTTGGGCTTTAATCTGCGTTTTAACGCGTAAAACAGCATAAAACGGCCGAATTTTTATTATTCGTTTTTATTAATATTGCGTCATTTGAACGATTTCAACGATCTAAAATGCTTGAAAATGCTTATTTTTAGCAAAACAGCACGTTTTTGAGCTTTAATCTGCGTTTTAACGCGTAAAACAGCATAAAAACGACGAAATTTTTTATTATTCGTTTTTTTTAGTAATATTGCGTCTATTTGAACATTTCCAACGATCTAAAATGCTTGAAAATGATTATTTTTAATAAAACAGCACGTTCTGAGCTTTAATCTGCGTTTTAACGCGTAAAACAGCATAAAGCGACGAATTTTTTATTATTCGTTTTATTATCGCTTCTATTTGAACGTTTCAACGATCTAAAATGTAGTAACTTTATTTGCAGCAAACTGCACGTTTGAGCTTTTAATCTGCGTTTTAACGCGCGTAAAACAACATAAAAACGACAGAAATTTTTATTATTCGTTTTATTAATATTGCGTCTATTTGAACGATTTCAGCGATCTAAAATCTTGAATAGGATTATTTTAGCCAAAACAGCACGTTTGAGCTTTAATCTGCGTTTAACGCGTAAAAACAATTATAAAAACGACGAATTTTTATTATTCGTTTTTATTAATATTGCGTCTATTGAACGATTTCAACGATCTAAAATGCGAAAGTTTTTTTAAAAACAGCACGTTTTGAGCTTTGTCGCAGTTTTAACGCGTAAAACACATAAAACGACAAAATTTTTATTATTCGTTTTTATTAATTTCGTCTATTTGAATGATTTCAACGATCTAAAATGCTTGAATATGATTATTTTAGCAAAACGCACGTTTGAGCTTTTAATCTGCGTTTTACGCGAAAAACAATAAAACGACGAATTTTTATTATTCGTTTTATTAATATTCTTCTATTTGAACGATTTAAACGATCTAAAAGGGCAAATGCTTATTTTAGCAAAACAGCACGTTTTGAGCTTTAATCTGCGTTTTAACGCGTAAACAACATAAAACGACGAAATTTTATTATTCGTTTTTTATTAATATTGCGTCTATTTGAACATTTCAACGATTAAAATGCTTGAAAATGATTATTTTAGCAAAACACCCTTTTGAGCTTTAATCTGCGTTTTAACGCGTAAAACACATAAAACGACAAATTTTTAATTGTTTTTATTAATATTGCTTCTATTTGAACGATTTCAACGATCTAAAATGCTTGAAATGTTTATTTAGCAAAACAGACGTTTAAAAGTTTTTAATCTGCGTTTTACGCGAAAAACAGCATAAAACGACGAATTTTTTATTCGTTTTAAATGTGGTCTATTTGAACGTTTAAACGATCTAAAGTCTTGAAAGGTATTTGCAAAACAGCACGTTTTGAGCTTTAATCTCGTTTTAACGCGTAAAACAGCAACGCAAAAATTTTAATATTCGTTTTTATTAATATTCCCGTCTATTTAAACGTTTCAACGTCAAAATGCTTGAATATGATTATTTTAAAAACGCACGTTTGAGCTTAATCTGCGTTTTAAGGGTAAACAGCATAAAAACGACAATTTTTTATTATTCGTTTTTATTAATATTTCTTCTATTTGAACGATTTCAACGATCTAAAATGCTTGAAAATGCTTATTTTACAAAACAGCATTTGAGCTTTAATCGCGTTTTAACGCGTAAAACACAAAAACGACAAATTTTATTATTCGTTTTTATTAATGGCGTCTATTTGAAGATTTCAACGATCAAAATGCGTGAAATGATTATTTTAAGCAAACAGCCGTTTTGGCTTTTAATCGTTTTAACGCGAAAAACACTAAAACGACGAATTTTTTACTTATTCGTTTTATTAATTGCTCTAGAAATTTCAACGATCTATGCGAAAATGCTTATTTTAGCAAAACAGCCGTTTTTGAGCTTTAATCTGCGTTTAAGCGTAAAACGCGAAACGACGAAATTTTTATTATTCGTTTTTATTAATATTGCGTCTGTTGAACGATTTCAACGATCTAAAATGCTGAAAATGATTATTTTACCCAAAACAGCCGTTGGGCCCAATCCGTTTTGCGTAAACGCGATAAAACACGAATTTTTTATTCGTTTTTATTAATATTTCTTCTATTTGAACGATTTCAACGATCTAAAATGCTTGAAAATGCTTATTTTAGCAAAACAGCACGTTTTGAGCTTTAATCTGCGTTTTAACGCGTAAAACAGCATAAAACGACGAAATTTTTTATTATTCGTTTTTATTAATATTGCGTATTTGAACGATTTCAACGATCTAAAATGCTTGAATATGATTATTTTTAGCAGCAAAACAGCACGTTTGAGCTTTTAATCTGCGTTTTAACGTAAACAGCATACAAACGACGAATTTTTAATTATTCGTTTTTTTTATCTTCTTCTATTTGAACCATTCAACGATCTAAAATCTTGAAAATGCTTATTTTATAAAACAGCACGTTTGAGCTTTAATCTGCGTTTTAACGCGTAAAACAGCTATAAAACGACGACATTTTATTATTCGTTTTTATTAATATTGCGTCTATTTGAACGATTTCAACGATCTAAAATGCTTGAAAATGATTATTTTTAGCAAAACAGCACGTTCTGAGCTTTAATCTGCGTTTTAACGCGTAAAAAGCATAAAACGACGAAATTTTTATTATTCGTTTTATTAATATTGCGTCTATTTAGTTGATTTCAACGATCTAAAATGCTTGAAAATACTTATTTTAGCAAAACAGCACGTTTTTGAGCTTCAATCTGGATTTTAACGCGTAAAAACAGCATAAAAACGACGAAATTTTATTATTCGTTTTATTAATATTCACGTCTATTTGAACGATTTCCAGCGATCTAAATGCTTGAAAATGATTATTTTGCAGCAAAACAGCACGTTTTGAGCTTGTCTGCGTTTTAACGCGTAAAAGCATAAAAACGACAATTTTTATTATTCGTTTTTTTATTAATATTGCTTCTATTTGAACGATTTCAACGTCTAAAATGCTTGAAAAATGCTTATTTTAGCAAAACAGCACGTTTTGAGCTTTAATCTGCGTTTTAACGCGTAAAACAACATAAAAACGACAGGAAATTTTTATTATTCAAATTTTTTTATTAATATTGCGTCTATTTGAACGATTTCAACGATCAAAATGCTTGAAATGAATTTATTTTATAAACAAGCACGTTTTTGAGCTTTTAATCTGCGTTTTTAGCAGCGTAAAACAGCATAAAAACGACAGATTTTCATTATTCGTTTTTATTAATATTGCTTCCTATTTGAACGATTTCAACGATCTAAAATGCTTGAAAATGCTTATTTTAGCAAAACAGCCGTTTTGAGTAATCTGCGTTTTAAGCGCCACAGCATAAAAACGACGGGGAATTTTTTATTATTCGTTTTTTTATTAATATTGCGTCTATTTGAACGATTTCAACGATCTAAAATGCTTGAAAATGATTATTTTAGCAAAACAGCACGTTTTGAGCTTTTAATCTGCGTTTTAACGCGTAAAACAGCATAAAACGACGAATTTTTTATTATTCGTTTTTATTAATATTGCTTCTATTTGAACGATTTCAACGATCTAAAATGCGTAGAAAATGCTTATTTTAACAAAACAGCGTTTTGAGCTTAAATCGTTTTAACGCATATAAAACGCTTATAAAACGACGAAATTTTTATTATTCGTTTTATTAATATTGCGCGTCTATTTGAACGATTTCAACGATCTAAAAGTGCTTGAAAATGATTATTTTAGCAAAAACAAGCACGTTTGAGCTTTAATCTGCCGTTTAACGCGTAAACAACGACGAAATTTTTTATTATTCGTTTTTATTATGTGCGTCTATTTGAACGATTTCAACGATCTAAATGCTTAGACTCATGATTATTTTAGCAAAAACAGCACGTTTGAGCAGCAATCTGCGTTTTAACGCGTAAAACAGCATAAAAACGGCAATTTTTGTTATAGTTTTATTAATATTCTTCTATTTGAACGATTTCAACGATCTAAATGCTTGAAAATGCTTATTTTAGCAAAACAGCACGTTTTGAGCTTTTAATCTGCGTTTTAACTTCGCGTAAAAACAGCATAAAAACGACGAAATTTTTTATTATTCGTTTTTATTAATATTGCGCTATTTGAACGATTTCAACGATCTAAAAATGCTTGAATGATTATTTTAGCAAAACAAAAGTTTTGTTTTAATCTGCGTTTAACGCATAAAGCAGCATAAAACGACGAAATTTTATTATTGTTTTTATTAATTTGCTTCTATTTGAACGATTTCAACGATCTAA
>NW_027045908.1:0-12500 GCF_025399875.1 Dalotia coriaria | reverse complement strand
TTTTTTTTTTTTTTTTTTTTTAAGGGAAAAAGCTTAAAAAATTTTTTTTTTTAAAACCCTTTTTTTCTTTTTTTAAAAAAAAACCCAAAAAAAAAAATTTTTTTTTTTTAAAAAAATTTTTTTAAAATTTTTTAACCCCAAAAAAAATTTTTAAAAATTTTTTTAAAAAATTTTTTTAAAAAAAACCAAAAAAAGGTTTTTTTTTTTTTTTAAAAAATTTTTTTGGAAATTTTTTAAAAAAAAAAAAAAAAATTTTTTTTTTTTTTAAATTTTTTTTTAAAAACCAAAAAAAAAAATTTAAAAAATTTTTTTTAAAAACCCTTTTGGTTTAAAAATTTAAAAAAAAAAGGTTTTTTTTAAAAAAATTTTTTTTAAAAAATTTTTTAAAAAAAACCAAAAAAAAATTTTAAATTTTTTTTTTTAAAAAACCGTTTTTTAAAAATTTTTTGGAAAAATGCGAAAAAAAAAAAAACCCCCTTTTTTTTTAAAACCCCCAAAAAAAAAAAAAAAAAATTTTTTTGGAAATTTCCTTTTCGTAACGATCTTAAAATTTAAATTGCAAAGCTTGAACGAATGAAATATTTTAGCTTAAACTCGCTTTTTCGTTGTTTGAGCTTCACTTATTAACTTTGCGTTTAACGCGTAAAACAGCATAAAACGACGAATTTTATTATTCGTTTATTATGTCTTTGAAGATTTCAACGATCTAAAATGCTAAATGAAAAATGCTTGATATATTTTAGCAAAACAGCACGTTTAGCTTTAATCTGCGTTTTAACGCGTAAAACAGCATAAAAACGACGAAATTTTATATTCGTTTTTATTAATATTGCTCTATTTGAACGATTTCAACGATCTAAAATGCTTGAAAATGCTTATTTTAGCAAAACAGCACGTTTTGAGCTTTTAATCTGCGTTTTAACGCGTAAAAAAAGCATAAAAACGACGAGATTTTTATTATTCGTTTTTATTAATATTGCGTCTATTTGAACGATTTCAACGATCTAAAATGCTTGAAATATGATTATTTTAGCAAAACAGCACGTTTTGAGCTTTAATCTGCGTTTTAACGCGTAAAACAGCATAAAAACGACGAATTTTTATTATTCTTTTTTATTAATATTTCTTCTATTTGAACGATTTCAACGATCTAAAATGCTTGAAAATGCTTATTTTAGCAAAACAGCACGTTTTGAGCTTTAATCTGCGTTTTAACGCGTAAAACAGCATAAAACGACGAAATTTTTATTATTCGTTTTTATTAATATTGCGTCTATTTGAAGATTTCAACGATCTAAAATGCTGAAATGATTATTTTAGCAAAACAGCACGTTTTGGGCTTTTAATCTGCGTTTTAACGCTATAACAGCATAAAACGACGAATTTTTATTATTCGTTTTTATTAATATTGCGTCTATTTGAACGATTTCAACGATCTAAAATGCTTGAAAATGCTTATTTTAGCAAAACAGCACGTTTTGAGCTTTAATCTGCGTTTTAACGCGTAAAACAAGCTATAAAACGACGAAATTTTTATTATTCGTTTTTATTAATATTGCGTCTATTTGAACGATTTCAACGATCTAAAATGCTTGAAAATGATTATTTTAGCAAAACAGCACGTTGGCTTTAATCTGCGTTTAACGCGTAAAACAGCATAAAACGACGAATTTTTTATTATTCGTTTTTATTAATATGCCTATTTGAACGATTTCAACGATCTAAAATGCTTGAAAATGCTTATTTTAGCAAAACAGCACGTTTTGAGCTTTAATCTGCGTTTTAACGCGTAAAACAGCATAAAACAACGAGATTTTTATTATTCGTTTTTATTAATATTGCGTCTATTTGAACGATTTCAACGATCTAAAATGCTTGAAATGATTATTTTAGCAAAACAGCACGTTTGAGCTTTAATCTGCGTTTTAACGCGTAAAAGATAAAACGACAAATTTTATATTATTTTTTAACAATTCCTATTTGAACGATTTCAACGATCTAAAATGCTTGAAAATGCTTTTTAGCAAAACAGCACGTTTTGAGCTTTAATCTGCGTTTTAACGCGTAAAACAGCATAAAACGACGAATTTTTATTATTCGTTTTTATTAATATTGCGTCTATTTGAACGATTTCAACGATCTAAAATGCTTGAAAATGATTATTTTAGCAAAACAGCACGTTTTGAGCTTTTAATCTGCGTTTTAACGCGTAAAACAGCTAAAAACGACGAATTTTTATTATTCGTTTTTTATTAATATTGCTCTATTTGAACGATTTCAACGATCTAAAATGCTTGAAAATGCTTATTTTAGCAAAACAGCACGTTTTGAGCTTTAATCTGCGTTTTAACGCGTAAAACAGCATAAAAACGACGAAATTTTTATTATTCGTTTTTATTAATATTGCGTCTATTTGAAGATTTCAACGATCTAAAATGCTTGAATATGATTATTTTAAAAACAGCACGTTTTGAGCTTTAATCTGCGTTTTAACGCTAAAACAGTAAAACGACGAATTTTTTTATTGTTTTTATTAATATTCGTCTATTTGAACGATTTCAATTAAAATGCTTGAAAATGCTTATTTTAAAACCACGTTTGAGTTTAATCTGCGTTTTAAAGCAAAACAGTTAAAAATTTTTTATCTATTCGATTAAATTGCGATATTTAACTTTAAAAGCATTAATGCTTGAAAACGTTACTTTACAAACAGACGATTTGACTTTTAATCGCGTTTTGGTAAACTTAAAACCGAATTTTTATATTCGATTTTTTAATATTGCTTATTTGAAGATTTCACTTTAAATCTTTAAGTTTAATTTTAGCAAAACAGATTTAAACGATTTTAATTGCGTTTCTAAACATGCTAAAACGAGAATTTTTATATTCGTTATTTTAAATTGTCTATTTGAATTTCAACGATCTAAAATGCTTGAAAATTTTTTAGCAAAACAACACGTTTTGAGTTTTATTGCGTTTAACGAAAACAGCATAAAACACGAAATTTTTATAATTCGTTTTTATTAATTTTTATCAAACGTTAATTCACGAATCTAAAATTTGAATATATTATTTTAGTAAACGCGTTTTGACTTTAATCTGCGTTTTAAACGCTAAAACGACATAAAACAAATTTTTTATTATTCGTTTTTATAATTTCTCATTTAAGTTTAACTTTAAAATGCTTAAAATGCTTTTTTAGCAAACAATTTTGATTAATTTCGTTTTAACGAAAACTTAGCATTAAAACGACGAAATTTTTATTTACAAACGTTTTTTTTATTTGTCTATTTTAACGTTTAAACGACTAAAATTTGAATGGTTATTTAGAAATAAACGTTTTATTTTAATCTGCGTTTTAACGCTTAAATGCTTAATAACGAATTTTAAATCGATTTTATTTATTTGCTTTATGAAATTTCACGATAAAATGCTTTAAAATGTTTTTAGCAAAATGCACGTTTTGAGCTTTATCTGCGTTTTAAGCTAAAACATATAAAAACGACGACTTTTTATTTTTTTTTAATATTCGTCTATTTGAACGATTTCAACGATCAAAATGCTTGAAAATTTTATTTTAGCAAAACAGATTTGAGCTTTAATCCTTTTAACGTAAAACAGCAAAAACGAAAATTTTATTATTCGTTTTTATTAATATTGCGTCTATTTGAACGATTTCAACGATCTAAAAGATTGAAAATATTATTTTATTAAACAGCTTTTGATTTAATCTGTTTAACGGTAAATTAACAAAAAAGACGAATTTTTTATTATTCGTTTTTAAATATTACGTATTTGAACGATTTCAACGATCTAAAATGCTTGAAAATGCTTAATTTAGCAAAACAGTACGTTTCAGCTTTAATCTGCGTTTAACGTAAAACAACATAAAACGACGAAGTACATTATTCGTTTTTATTAATATTGCGTCTGTTGAACGATTTCCAACGATCTAAAATGCTTGAAAATGATTATTTAGCAAAACAGCACGTTTTGAGCTTTAATCTGCGTTTTAACGCGTAAAACAGCAACGACAGATTTTTATTATTCGTTTTTTTTTTTATTAATAGCCGCTTCTATTTGAACGATTTCAGCGATCTAAAATGCTTGAAATGCTTAATTTAGCAAAACAGTACGTTTCAGCTTTAATCTGCGTTTACCGCGTAAAACAGCATAAAACGACAATTTTTTATTATTCGTTTTTATTATTAATATTGCTTCTATTTGAACGATTTCCAACGATCTAAAATGCTTGAAAATGCTTATTTTAGCAAAACAGCACGTTTTGAGCTTTAATCTGCGTTTTAACGCGTAAAACGCTTATAAAAACGACGAGGTACATAATTCGTTTTTATTAATGTGCGTCTATTTGAATGATTTCAACGATCTAAAAATGCTTGAATATGATTATTTTATAAAACAGCACGATTTTGAGCTTTAATCTGCGTTTTAACGCGTAAAACAGCATAAAAACGACAGATTTTTTTGTTATTCGTTTTTTTTTTTATTAATATTTCTTCTATTGACAATTTCAACTTGATCTAAAATGCTTGAAAATGCTTATTTTTGTAAAACAGCACGTTTTGAGCTTTAATCTGCGTTTTAACGCGTAAAACAGCATAAAAACGACAGAAATTTTTATTATTCGTTTTTATTAATATTGCGTCTATTTGAACGGTTCAACGATCTAAAATGCTTGAATAGGATTATTTTAGCAAAACAGCACGTTTTGAGCTTTAATCTGCGTTTTAACGCGTAAAACATATAAAAACGACGAATTTTTATTATTCGTTTTTACGTAATAGCGTCTATTTGAACGATTTCAACGATCTAAAATGCTTGAAAATGATTATTTTAGCAAACCAGCACGTTTTGAGCTTTAGTCTGCGTTTAACGCGTAAAACAGTATAAAAACGACGACTTTTATTATTCGTTTTTTTATTAATATTGCGTCTGCAGACGATTTCAACGATCTAAAATGCTTGAAATGCTTATTTTAGCAAAACAGCGCGATTTGGTAATCTGCGTTTTAACGCTGATAAAACAGCATAAAACGACGAAATTTTTATTATTTCGTTTTTTATTTAATATTGCGTCTATTTGAACGATTTCAGCGATCTAAAATGCTTGGTAGTTATTTTTAGCAAAACAGCACGTTTTGAGCTTTAATCTGCGTTTAACGCGTAAAACAACATAAAACGACGAATTTGCGTATTCGTTTTTATTAATATTGCTACTATTTAGACGATTTCCAACGATCTAAAATGCTTGAAAATGCTTAATTTAGCAAAACAGTACGTTTTCAGCTTTAATCACCGTTTTACCGCGTAAAACAGCATAAAAACGACGAATTTTTATTATTCGTTTTTTATTAATGTAGCTTCTATTTAGACGATTTCAACGATCCGTCTTGAAAATGCTTATTTTAGCAAAACAGCGTTTTTGAGCATGCGTTTTAACGCGTAAAACAACATAAACGACAGAGGTACGGTTGTTTTATTAATATTGCGTCTATTTGAATGATTTCAAGCGATCTAAAATGCTTTAGATATGATTATTTTAGCAAAACAGCACGTTTGAGCTTTAATCTGCGTTTTAACGCGTAAAACAACATAAAACGACGAATTTTTATTGGTCGTTTTTATTAATGTACAGCTATTTGAACGATTTCAACGATCTAAAATGCTTGAAAATGCTTATTTTAGCAAAACAGCACGTTTGAAGGCTTTTAATCTGCGTTTTAACGCGTAAAACAGCATAAAACGGCGGTTGCATTATTCGTTTTATTAATATTCGCACGTCTGTTGAACGATTTCAACGATCTGAAATGCTTGAATATGATTATTTTAACCAAAACAGCACGTTTTGAGCTTTAATCTGCGTTTTTAACGCGTAAAACATACAAAACGACGGGTGCAATTATTCTTTTTTTTTAATATTTCTTGTTTGAACCATTTCAACGATCTAAAATGCTTGAAAATTGCTTATTTTGTAAAACAGCGCGATTTTGAGCTTTAATCTGCATTTTAACGCGTAAAACAGCATAAAACGCTGAATTTTTTATTATTCGTTTTTTATTAATATTTCTTCCTATTTAGACGATTTCAACGATCTAAAATGCTTGAAAATGCTTATTTTAGCAAAACAGCACGTTTTGAGCTTTAATCTGCGTTTTAACGCGTAAAACAACATAAAACGACGAAATTTTTATTATTCGTTTTATTAATATTGCGTCTATTTGAACGATTTCAACGATCGTCTTGAAAATGATTATTTTAGCAAAACAGCACGTTTTGAGCTTTAATCTGCGTTTTGGCGTAAAACAGCATAAAAACGACGAATTTTTATTATTCGTTTTTATTAATATTGCGTCTATTTGAACGGTTTCAACGATCTAAAATGCTTGAAAATGATTATTTTGTAAAACAGCACGTTTTGAGCTTTAATCTGCGTTTTAACGCGTAAAACAGCATAAAACGACGAATTTTTATTATTCGTTTTTATTAATATTGCTTCTATTTGAACGATTTCAACGATCTAAAATGCTTGAAAATGCTTATTTTTAGCAAAACAGCGCGTTTTGAGCTTTTAATCTGCGTTTTAACGCGTAAGACAGCGCATAAAACGACGAAATTTTATTATTCGTTTTTTATGAATATTGCGTCTCTTTGAACGATTTCAACGATCTAAAATGCTTGAAAATGATTATTGTAGCAAAACAGCACGTTTTGAGCTTTAGTCTGCGTTTTAACGCGTAAACAGCATAAAACGACGAATTTTTATTATTCGTTTTTATTAATATTGCTTCTATTTGAACGTTTAATTGCTTTTTTAAGCAAAAAAAACACGTTTTTTTAAATTCTTTTTTAAGTAAACCATAAAGACGACATTTTTTTAAATCGTTTTATTAAATTGCTTATTTGAAATTTGTTAAAATGCTTAAAATATTTTAGCAAAAGCACGTTTGACTTTAATTTGGGTTTTTAAACGCGAAAAAACGCTAAAACGAAATTTAAATCGTTTTTTTTAAATTGCGTCTTTTAAATTTCACATTAAAATTTAAAGTTTAAAATTTAGCAAAAACCTTTTAGCAAAAGCGTTTTACTAAAAGGTAAACGCGTTTTAAAACGTTTAAAAAACTTTTTTAAATTTCCTTTAAAATGCTTGAAATGTTTTTTTAAACAAAAAGCATTTTATTTTAAAACGCGTTTTAAGCTTTAAGCGTTTAAAAAACAGAATAACCGTTTTTTAATTATTCGTTTTTAAATTTTACGATCTAAATCTTGAAAGATTTAAGAAAAAACCCCTTTTAAATTTATTTGAACGCTTTTGAGCAGTTTTAAAACGCAAAATTTATACGTTTTTTTAAATTATGTTTTATTTAAATTTCGTCTAAATGTTGAAATTTATTTCAAAACGATTTTAGCTTAAACGGCGTTTTAAGCAAAAAACGCTAAAACGCGAAAAATTTTTTTATAAAAGCGTTATTTAACGTTTAAATTAAAATTCTTTATTTAAAGACAACGTTTAAAGTTTTAAATCTTTTTAACGCTTTAAGTTTAAACGCGTTTTTAACCGTAAAATTAATAAGCGTTTTTAATTTTTTAAAATTAAAATGCTTAAATTTGAATTTTAGAAAAACAAGTTTTAAAATTTTTTTTTTAAACAAAAAAGCATTTTCCAAATTTTTTTACCTTTTTATAAAAACGCAATTTAATTTCCGTTTAAAAATTTGGGTTTATTTTGAAAAAAGGGCATTTAGCTTTAATGCTTTTTAAGCAAAAAAACTTTTACCAAATTTTTTTACCTTTTAAAATTAAAAAAGAATTTTTTTTTAAATTTCGTTAAAATTTTGGGCCCCTTTTTTTGAAAAACCACGTTAAAGTTTAAAAAGGGTTTTACGCTAAAAAGCATTAATAAAAAATTTTAATTTCGTTTTACAAAGCTTTAAAAGACTTTTTTTAATATCTTTTTAAAATATTTTTTGAAACAACGTTAAAGTTTAAAAATTGCTTTTAAACGAAAACAGCATAAAGCTTTAATTTCGTTTTTTTTAAAATTTGGCTAGAACGATTTAAATTTAAAATTTTTTTTTAAAATGCTTATTTAAAACGACGTTTAAGAAAAAAATGTTTTTAAAAAGATTATTTAACAAAACAGTTTTTATTATTCGTTTTAATTAACCCCCTTTAAGGGCCAACTTAAAAATTTTTTTTTTAAAATTGTTTTTTTAGCAAAACGGACGTTAAATGTTTAAAAATTGGTTTTAAAGCAAAAAAATTTTTAACGCGTTTTAAAAAAAACGTATAAAAGGTTTTTAATTTTTTCCGTTAAATTTAAATTGCTTATTTTGAAAAACCACTTTTTAGTTTAATTTTTTTAGAAAACAGCATAAAGGGAATTTTTTACCGTTTTTTTAAAGCGTTTTTTTTAACTTTTTTAAATTAAAATGCTTAAAGTTTTTTAAATAAAATGTTTAAATTTAAATTTTTTTAGCTAAAAGCACTTTACCAAATTTTTTACCCTTTTAAAGATTTTTTATTTTCGTTTTATTTTAAAATTTTTTTAACAAAACGATTTTAAAGTTTAAAAATGCTTTTAAGCTAAAACAGCATAACCAATTTTTTAAACGTAAAAATAATCCATTTTAAATTTTAATCGATCAAAAGGTTTTTGAAATGATTTTACAAAAACCCTTTTAATTTAAATTTTAAAAGCCGTAGAAAAAAAACGCGTTTTATTACGCTTTAAAACACAAATTTTTTTTTCGTTTTTTAATTTCTAAATTTGAAGATTTATTAATGCAAAAGATTTTGGAACGCGTTTTAGCCTAAAACGCTTTAAAACGCGAATTTTATACGTTTATTATTATTTTTTTTTTGCGATTTAAGTTTAAAAAATGCTTGTGTTTTTTTAGAAAAAACACCCTTTTGAGTTTAATCTGTTTTTTTAAAAAAACCAAAAAAAAAACGACGAAATTTTTTTTTTTTTTTTTAAAAAATTTGCGTCTATTTGAACGATTTCGATTAAATGCTTGAAAATGATTATTTTAGCAAAACAGCACGTTTGAGTTTTAATCTGCGTTTTAACGCGTAAAAAAACATAAAACGACGAATTTTTATTATTCGTTTTTTATTAATATTGCTTCTATTTGAACGATTTCAACGATCTAAAATGCTTGAAATGCTTTTTTAGCAAAACAGCACGTTTTGAGCTTTAATCTGCGTTTTAACGCGAAAAACAGCATAAAAACGACAAAATTTTTTATTATTCGTTTTATTAATATTGCGTCTATTTGAACGAATTTCGACGATTAAAATGCTTGAAATGATTATTTTAGCAAAACAGCACTTTTTGGGAGCTTTAATCTGCGTTTTAACGCGTAAAACAACATAAAAACGACGAATTTTATTATTCGTTTTTTATTATTGCTTCTTTTGAACGATTTCAACGATCAAAAAATGCTTGAAAATGCTTATTTTAGCAAAACAGCACGTTTTGAGCTTTAATCTGCTTTTTAAACCGCGAAACAGCATAAAAACGACGAAATTTTTATTATTCGTTTTTATTAATATTGCGTCTATTTGAAACGATTTCAACGATCTAAAATGCTTGAAAATGTTATTTTAGCAAAACAGCACGTTTTAGCTTTAATCTGCGTTTTAACGCGTAAAAAAACATAAAACGACGAATTTTATTATTCGTTTTTATTAATTTGCCTATTTGAACGATTTCAACGATCTAAAATGCTTAAAAAATGTTTTTTTAGCAAAACAGCACGTTTTGAGTTTTTAATCTGCGTTTTACCGCGAAAAACAGCAAAAAAACGACAAAATTTTTATTATTCTTTTTTATTAATATTGCTTTTTTAAACGATTTCAACGATCTAAAATGTTGAAAATGCTTATTTTAGAAAAACAGCACTTTTTTAAATTTAATCTGCTTTTTTAAGGGTTTTAAAAAAACAAAAAAACGACAAAATTTTTTTTATTATTCTTTTTTATTAATATTGGGGTCTATTTGAACGTTTAAACGATCTAAAATGCTTGAAAATGATTTTTTTTAGCAAAACAGCACTTTTTGGTTTTAACGCTTTTTAACGCGTAAAACAAAAAAAAAAAACGACAAATTTTTTTAAATTCGTTTTTTTTAAATTTGCTTCTATTTGAACGATTTCAACGATCTAAAATGCTTGAAAATGCTTTTTTAGCAAACAGCACGTTTTTTTTTTTTAATCTGCTTTTTAAACCAAAAACAGCATAAAAGGGCGAAATTTTTTTATTCGTTTTTATTAATTTGCGTCTATTTAAACGATTTCAACGATCAAAAATGCTTGAAAATGATTATTTTAGCAAAACAGCACGTTTTGAGCTTTTAATCTGCGTTTTAACGCGTAAAACAGCATAAAACGACGAATTTTTATTATTCGATTTTTATTAATATTGCTTCTATTTGAACGATTTCAGCGATCTAAAATGTTGAAAATGCTTATTTTAGCAAAACAGCACGTTTTGAGCTTTTAATCTGCGTTTTAACGCGTAAAACAGCATAAAAACGACGAAATTTTTATTATTCGTTTTTATTAATATTGCGTCTATTTGAACGATTTCAACGATTAAAATGCTTGAAAATGATTATTTTAGCAAAAACAGCACGTTTTGAGTTTAATCTGCTTTTTAACGCGTAAAAAAACATAAAAACGCGAATTTTTATTCGTTTTTATTAAATTTGCTTTGAACGATTTCAACGATCTAAAATGCTTGAAAATGTTTTATTTTAGCAAAACAGACGTTTTGAGTTTTAATCGCTTTTTAACGCGTAAAAAAGCATAAAACGACGAAATTTTTATTATTCTTTTTATTAATATTGCGTCTATTTAAATTTGAACGATTTCTGACGATATAAAATGCTTGTAAATGATTATTTTAGCAAAACAGCACGTTTTGAGCTTTAATCTGCGTTTTAACGCGTAAAACAGCATAAAAACGACGAATTTTTATTATTCGTTTTTATAATATTGCTCTTTTGAACGATTTCAACGATCTAAAATGCTTGAAAATGTTATTTTAGCAAAACAGCACGTTTTGAGTTTAATCTGCGTTTTACGCGTAAAACAGCATAAAAACGACGAAATTTTATTATTCGTTTTTATTAATATTGCGTCTATTTGACGATTTCAACGATCTAAAATGCTTGAAAATGATTATTTTAGCAAAACAGCACGTTCTGAGTTTTAATCTGCGTTTTAACGCGTAAAACAGCATAAAAACGACGAATTTTTATTATTCGTTTTTATTAATATTGCGTCTATTTGAACGATTTCCGACGATATAAAATGCTTGTAAATGATTATTTTAGCAAAACAGCACGTTTTGAGCTTTAATCTGCGTTTTAACGCGTAAACAGCATAAAAACGTCGAATTTTTATTATTCGTTTTTATTAATATTGCTTCTATTTGAACGATTTCAACGATCTAAAATGCTTGAAAATGCTTATTTTATGCAAAACAGCACGTTGAGCTTTAATCTGCGTTTTAACGCGTAAAACAGCATAAAAACGACGAAATTTTTATTATTCGTTTTATATTAATATTGCGTCTATTTGAACGATTTCAACGATCTAAAATGCTTGAAAATGATTATTTTAGCAAAACGCACGTTTTGAGCTTTAATCTGCGTTTTTAACGCGTAAAACAACATAAAACGACGAATTTTTATTATTCGTTTTTATAAATATTGCTTCTATTTGAACGATTTCAACGATCTAAAATGCTTGAAAATGCTTATTTTAGCAAACAGCACGTTTTAGTTTTAATCAGCGTTTTACCGCGTAAAACAGCATAAAAACGACGAAATTTTTATTATTCGTTTTTATTAATATTGCGTCTATTTAAACGATTTCAACGATCTAAAATGCTTGAAAATGATTATTTTAGCAAAACAGCACGTTTTCGCTTTAATCTGCGTTTTAACGCGTAAAACAGCATAAAACGACGAATTTTTATTATTCGTTTTTATTAATATTGTTCTATTTGAACGATTTCAACGATCTAAAATGCTTGAAAATGCTTATTTTAGCAAAACAGCACGTTTTGAGCTTTTAATCTGCGTTTTAACGTTGTAAAAACAGCATAAAACGACGAAATTTTAATTATTCGTTTTATTAATATTGCGTCTATTTGAACGATTTCAACTATCTAAAGTGCTTGAAAATGATTATTTTAGCAAAACAGCACGTTTTGAGCTTTAATCTGCGTACTAACGCGTAAAACAAAAAACGACGAAATTTTAATTATTCGTTTTTATTAATATTGCGTCTATTTGAACGATTTCAACGATCTAAAGTGCTTGAAAATGATTATTTTAGCAAAACAGCACGTTTTGAGCTTTTAATCTGCGTTTTAACGCGTAAAACAGCATAAAAACGACGAAATTTTTATTATTCGTTTTTATTGCCATTTGGTTTAAAATAAAAATGGTTTTCCCCCCGGAAAAACCAA
>NW_027045907.1:0-42404 GCF_025399875.1 Dalotia coriaria | reverse complement strand
TTTTCAGAATTTTAGATCGTTGAAATCGTTCAAATAGAACTTAAAAACGAATAATAAAAATTTCTTTTTAGGGTTTTACGCGTTAAAACCGTTTAAAAACTCAAAACGTGCTGTTTTGCAAATAAGCTTTTTCAAGCATTTTAGTCGTTGAAATCGTTCCAATAGACGCAATATAATAAAAACAATAATAAATTTCGTCGTTTTATGCTGTTTTACGCGTTAAAACGCATTAAAGCTAAAACGTTTTTGCTAAAATAACATTTCAACATTTTAGATCGTTGAAATCGTTCAAATAGGCAATATTAATAAAACGAATAATAAAAATTTCGTTTTGCTGTTTACGCTTAAACGAGATAAACTCAAAACGTGCTGTTTTGCTAAAATAAGCATTTTCAATTTTGATCGTTGAAATCGTTCAAATAAAGCAATATGAATAAAACGATAAAAAAAAATTTCGTTTTTTACTGTTTACGCGTTAAAACGCAGATTAAAACTCAAAACGTGCTGTTTTGCTAAAATAAGCATTTTCAAGCATTTTAGATCGTTGAAATCGTTAAAATAGAGCAATATTAATAAAACGAATAATAAAAATTCGTCTTTTTTATGCTGTTTACGCGTTAAAACGCAGATTAAAACTCAAAACGTGCTGTTTGCTAAAATAAGCATTTTCAAGCATTTTAGATCGTTGAAATCGTTCAAATGGACAATATTAATAAAACGAATAAAAAAAAATTTCGTCTTTTTTTATGTGTTTTACGCGTTAAAACGCAGAAAAGCTCAAAACTGCTGTTTTGCTAAAATAACATTTTCAAGCTTTTTTAGATCGTTGAAATCGTTCAAATAGAAGCAAATTAATTAAAACGAATAATAAAAATTCGTCGTTTTATGCTGTTTACGCTTTAAAAACGCAGATTAAAGCTCAAAACGTGCTGTTTTGCTAAAATAAGCATTTTCCCAAGCATTTTAGATCGTTGAAATCTTTAAAAAATAGAGCATATTAATAAAAACGAATAATAAAAATTTCGTCGTTTTTATGTGTTTTACGCGTTAAAACGCGGAATAAAACTCAAAACGTGCTGTTTTGCTAAAATAAGCTTTTTCAAGCATTTTAGATCTTTGGGAAATCGTTCAAATAGAACAATATTAATAAAAACGAAAATAAAAATTCGTCGTTTTATGCTGTTTTCCCGGTTAAAACGCAGTTTAAAAGCTCAAAACGTGCTGTTTTGCTAAAATAAGCATTTTCAAGCATTTTAGATCGTTGAAATCGTTCAAATAGACGCAATATTAATAAAAACAATAATAAAAATTCGTCGTTTTATGCTGTTTTACGCGTTAAAACGCAGATTAACTCAAAACGTGCTGTTTTGCTAAAATAAGCATTTTCAAAGCATTTTAGATCGTTGAAATCGTTCAAATAGAAGCAATATTAATAAAAACGAATAAAAAAAATTCGTCGTTTTATGCTGTTTTACGCGTTAAAACGCAGATTAAAGCTCAAAACGTGTGTTTTGCTAAAAAAAGCTTTTTTCAAGCATTTTAGATCTTTGGGAAATCGTTCAAATAGACGCAATATTAATAAAAACGAATAATAAAAAATTTCGTCGTTTTTATGCTGTTTTACGCGTTAAAACGCAGATTAAAACTCAAAACGTGTTGTTTTGCTAAAATTAGCATTTTCAAGCATTTAGATCGTTGAAATCGTTCAAATAGACGCAATTTTAAATAAAAACGAATAATAAAAATTTGTCGTTTTTATGCTGTTTTACGCGTTAAAACGCAGATTAAACTCAAAACGTGCTGTTTTGCTAAAATAACTTTTTCAAGCATTTAGATCGTTGAAATCGTTCAAATAGAAGCAATATTAATAAAAACGAATAATAAAATTTCGTCGTTTTATGTCTGTTTTACGCGTTAAAACCGTTAAAATAAAACTGTGTTTTGCTAAAATAAGCTTTTTCGCATTTTTAATGGAAAATGTTCAAATAGACGCAATATTAATAAAAAACGAATAAAAAAAAATTCCGTTTTATGTTGTTTTACGCGTTAAAACGCAGATTAAACCCTCAAACGGCTTTTTTGTTTAAAAAAGCTTTTCAAGCATTTTAGATCGTTGTCGTTCAAAAGAAAATTTTAAAAAAAAAAACGAATAGTAAAAATTGCTTTTTTTGCTGTTTTACGCGTTAAAACGCAGTTTAAAGCTCAAACGTGCTGTTTTGCTAAAATAAGCATTTTCAAGCATTTTAGATCGTTGAAATCGTTCAAATAGAAGCAATCTTAATAAAAACGAATAATAAAAATTCGTCGTTTTATGCTGTTTTACGCGTTAAAACGCAGATTAAAGCTCAAAACGTGCTGTTTTGCTAAAATAAGCATTTTCAAGATTTTAGGTCGTTGAAATCGTTCAAATAGACGCAATATTAATAAAAACGAATAATAAAAATTTCGTCGTTTTATGCTGTTTTACGCGTTAAAACGCAGAATAAAGCTCAAAACGTGCTGTTTTGCTAAAATAAGCATTTTCAAGCATTTTAGATCGTGAAATCGTTCAATAGAAGCAATATAAAAACGAATATAAAAATTCGTCGTTTTATGTGTTTTACGCGTTAAAACGCAGATTAAAGCTCAAACGTGCTGTTTTGCTAAAATAAGCATTTTCAAGCATTTTAGATCGTTGAAATCGTACAAATAGACGCAATTAATAAAAACGAATAATAAAATTTCGTCGTTTTATGCTGTTTTACGCGTTAAAACGCGGAATAAAGCTCAAAACGTCTGTTTGCTAAAAAGCATTTTCAAGCATTTTAGATCGTTGAAATCGTTCAAATAGAAGATATTAATAAAACGAACAATAAAAAATTTCGTTTTAGCTGTTTTACGCGATAAAAAGCAGATTAAAGCTCAAAACGTGCTGTTTGTAAAATAGTGCATTTTCAAGCATTTTAGATCGTGGAAATCGTTCAAATAGACGCATATTAATAAAACAAATTTACAATGTCGTTTTAGTTTTAGCGTTAAAACGCAGATTAAAAATAAAACGCTGTTTTGCTAAAATAAGCATTTTCAGCTTTAGATCGTTGAAATCGTTCAATAGAAAATATTAATAAAAACGATTATAAGAAATTGTCGTTTTATGCTGTTTTACGTAAAAAATAATGCTCAAACCGCTGTTTTTAAAATAAGATTTTCAAGCATTTTAGATCGTGAAATCGTTCAAATAGACGCAATTAATAAAAACGAATAATAAAAATTCGTCGTTTTATAGCGTTTTACGCGTTAAAACGCAGATAAGCTCAAAACGTGCGTTTTACTGTAAGCATTTCAAGCATTTAGTCGCTGAAATCGTTCAAATAGAAGAATATGAATAAAACGAATAATAAAATTTGTCGTTTTATAGAGCTGTTTTACGCGTAAAACGCAGATTAAAGCTCAAACGTGCTGTTTTGCTTAAAATAAATTTTCGCCATTTTAGATTGTTGAAATAGTTTAAATAGAAGCAATATTAATAAAAACGAATAATAAAAATTCGTCATTTTATGCTGTTTTACGCGTTAAAACGCAGATTAAGCTCCAAACGTGCTGTTTTGCTAAATAAGCATTTCTTTCAAGCATTTTAGATCGTTGAAATCGTTCAAATAAACGCAATATTAATAAAAACGAATAATAAAAATTTCGTCGTTTTATGTTGTTTTACGCGTTAAAACGCAGAATAAAAGCTCAAAACGTGCTGTTTTGCTAAAATAAGCATTTTCAAGCATTTTAGATCATTGAAACGTTCAAATAGAAGCATATTAATAAAAAACGAATAATAAAAATTCGTCGTTTTTATGCTGTTTTACGCGTTAAAACGCAGATTAAGCTCAAACGTGCTGTTTTGCTAAAATAAGCATTTTCAAGCATTTTAGATCGTGAAATCGTTCAAATAGACGCATATTAATAAAAACGAATAATAAAATTTCTGTCGTTTTATGCTGTTTTACGCTTAAAACGCAGATTAAAGCTCAAACGTGTTGTTTTGCTAAAATTAGCATTTTCAAGCATTTAGATCGTTAAATCGTTCAATAACGCAATATAATAAAACGAATAATAAAATTTGTCGTTTTATTTTTACGCGTTAAAACGCAGATTAAAGCTCAAAACGTGCTTTTTTGCTAAAAAAGCATTTTCAGCATTTTAGATCGTTGAAATCGTTCAATAGAAGCTAATATTAATAAAAAACGAATAATAAAAATTGTCAGTTTTAGCTGTTTAGCGTTAAACGAGATTAGCTCAAAACCTGCAGTTTTGCTAAAAAATAAGCATTTCAAGCATTTTAGATCATTGAAATCGTTCAAATAGAAGCAATATTAAAAAAACGAATAATAAAAAAATCGTCGTTTTATGTGTTTTAGCGTTAAAACGCAGATTAAAGCTCAAAACGTGCTGTTTTAGCTAAAAAAGCATTTTCAAGCATTTTAGATCGTTGAAATGTTCAAATAGACGCAATATTAATAAAAAACAATAATAAAATTGTCGTTTTTAGTGTTTTACCGTTAAAACGCAGATTAAAGCTCAAAACGTGCTGTTTTTAAAATAAGATTTTCAAGCATTTTAGATCATTGAAACGTTCAAATAGAAGCAATATTTAAAAAACGAATAATAAAAATTCGTCGTTTTATGCGTTTTACGCTTAAAAACGCTGATTAAAAGCTTCAAACGTGCTGTTTTGCTAAAATAAGCATTTAAGCATTTAGATCGTTGAATGTCAAATATACGCAATATTAATAAAACGAATAATAAAAAATTCGTCGTTTTATAAAGCGTTTTACGCGTTAAAACGCAGATTAAAGCTTTTCAAAACGCTGTTTTGCTAAAACGCTTTTCAAGCATTTTAGATCGTTGAAACGTTCAAATAGAAGCATATTAATAAAAACGAATAATAAAAAATTCGTCGTTTTTATGCTGTTTTACGCGTTAAAACGCAGATTAAAGCTCAAAACGTGCTGTTTTGCTAAAATAAGCATTTTCAAGCATTTTAGATCGTTGAAATCGTTTAAATAGAAGCACTATTAATAAAAACGAATAATAAAAATTTCGTCGTTTTATGCTGTTTTACCGTTAAAGACGCAGATTAAGCTCAAAACGTGTTTTTACTAAAAATCGCTTTTAGTTTTGTTAAAGCATATTAGACTCAAAATATGTTTTGCAAAAAATTCGTTTAGATGTTAAACGTTCAAATAGAATGAATAAAAAAAACGATAAATTCGTCGTTTATAAATTTTACGTTCGTTTTATGCTGTTTTACGCGTTAAAACGAATAAGCATTTCAAAACGTGCTGTTTATGTTAAATAGATTTCAAGCATTTTAATTGTTGAAATAATTAAAATCGATATTAATAAACGTTAATAATGCAAAATTCGTCATTTTTAATGTGTTTTACGCGTAAAACGCATTTTCAAGTCTAAACGTGCTGTTGCTAAATAGATTTCAGCATTTTAAAACGTGAAATCGTTCAAATTTTAGCAATATTAATAAACGAATAAAAAATTGTCGTTTTATGCTGTTTTACGCTAAAAACGTTTCAATAAATCTGAAAAGGTGTTTTTAGACAAAATAAGATTTTCAAGCATTTTAATCGTGAAATTTCAAATAGAAGATTTAATAAAAACGAATAATAAAATTCGTTTTTAATAAGCTTTTCAGCTTAAAATCGTGATAAATCAAAACGTGCTGTTTTGCTAAAATAAGATTTTCAAGCATTTTAGATCGTTGAAATTTTCAAATAGCGCAATATTAATAAAAACGAATAATAAATTTTCTTTTATAAGCTTTTACGCGTTAAACGCAGATTAAAGCTCAAAAGTTATTTTGCATAAAATTAGCATTTTCAGCATTTTAGATCGTGAAATCGCTTCAAATAGACGCAATATTAATAAAAAGAATATTAAAAATTTGTCGTTTTTGCTGCTTTTACGCGTTAAAACAGATTAAAACTCAAACGTTTTACAAAAAAAGCATTTTTCAAGCATTTTTAGATCGTTGAAATCGTTCAAATAGAAGCAAATTAATAAACGAAAATAAAAATTCGTCGTTTTTTGTTTTACGGTTAAATCGTTCAAGATTAATGCTCAAAAAACCTGCTGTTTTGCTAAAATAAGGTTTTAGCATTTTAGATCATTGAAACGTTCAAATAAAACATTAATAAAAACGAATAAAAAAATCGTCGATTTTAGCTCGTTTTACGCGTTAAAACGCAGATTAAATCAAAACGTGCTGTTTTCTAAAATAAGCATTTTCAAGCATTTAGCGTTAGAATTTTCAAATAGACCAATATTAAAAAAAACGAATAATAAAAAATTCGTCGTTTTATGTGTTTTACGCGTTAAAACGCAGATTAAAGCTCAAAAACGTGCTGTTTTGCTAAAATAAGCATTTTCAAGCATCTTTAGATCGTTGAAACGTTTAAATAGAAGCATATTAATAAAAACGAATAATAAAAAATTCGTCATTTTATGCTGCTTTTACGCGTTAAAACGCAGATTAAAGCTCAAACGTGCTGTTTTGCTAAAATAAGCATTTTCAAGCATTTTAGATGGTTGAAATCGTTCAAATAGACGCAATATTAATAAAAACGAATAATAAAAATTTCTGTCGTTTCTATGCTGTTTTACGCGTTAAAACGCAGAATAAAGCTCAAAACGTGCTGTTTTGCTAAAATAAGCATTTTCAAGCATTTTGATCGTTGAAATCGTTCAAATAGAAGCAATATTAATAAAAACGAATAATAAAAATTCGTCGTTTTATGCTGTTTTACGCGTTAAAACGCAGATTAAAGCTCGCCCTTCCAAAACTCCCGTTTTGCAAAAAATAAGCATTTTCAAAGCTTTTTTAGATCGTTGAAATCGTTCAAATAGAAGCAATATTAAAAAAAACGAATAAAAAAAAAATTCGTCGTTTTTTTTGTTTTACGGGGTTAAAAAACGCAGTTAAAAACTCAAAACGTGCTTTTTTGCTAAAAAAAGCTTTTTCAAGCTTTTTTAGATCGTTGAAATCGTTCAAATAGACGCAATATTAAAAAAAAACGAATAGAAAAAATTCGTCTTTTTTAAATGCTGTTTTACGCGTTAAAAAACGCAGTTTAAAAACTCAAAACGTGCTTTTTTTGCTAAAATAAGCATTTTCAAGCTTTTTAATCGTTGAAATCGTTCAAATAGACGCAATATTAAAAAAAAACAAAAAAAAAAAACGTCGTTTTATGCTGTTTTACGCGTTAAACGCAGATTAAACCCTCAAACGTGCTGTTTTCAAAATAAGCATTTTCAAGCATTTTAGATCGTTGAAATCGTTCAAATAGACGCATATTAATAAAAGGGAATAATAAAATTTCATCTTTTTTATGTTGTTTTACGCGTTAAAACGCTGATTAAACTCAAAACTGATGTTTTCTAAAATAAGCATTTTAAGCATTTTAGATCGTTGAAATCTTCAAATAGACGCATATTAATAAAAACGAATAATAAAACGTCGTTTTATGTTGTTTTACGCGTTAAAACGCAGATTAAAACTCAAAACGTGCTGTTTTGCTAAAATAAGATTTTCAAGCATTTTGTCGTTGAAATCGTTCCAAATAGAAGCAATATGAATAAAAACGAATAATAAAAATTTCGTCGTTTTTGCTGTTTTACGCTTTAAAAACGCAGATTAAACTCAAAAGGGCTGTTTTGCTAAAATAAGCTTTTTTCAAGCTTTTTTAGATCGTTGAAAATCGTTTAAATAGAAGAATATTAATAAAAACGAATAAAAAAATTCGTCATTTAGCTGTTTACGCGTTAAAACGCAGATTAAAAGCTAAAAACGGCTGTTTTGCTAAAATGCATTTTCAAGCATTTTAGATCGTGAAATCGTTCAAAGGACGCAATATTATAAAAACGAATAAAAAATTTTTTGCGTTTTATGTGTTTTACGCGTTAAAACGCAGAAAAAAAGCTCAAAACGTGCTGTTTTGCTAAATAAGCTTTTCAAGCATTTTAGATCGTGAAATCGTTCAAATAGAAGCAATATTTAAAACGAATAAAAAAATTCGTCGTTTTATGCGCTGTTTTACGCGTTAAAACGCAGTTTAAAAAACTCAAAACTTTGCTGTTTTGCTAAAATGCATTTTCAAGCATTTTAGATCGTTGAAAATCTTACAATAGACGCAATATTAAAAAAACGAAAAATAAAAACGTCGTTTTATGCTGTTTTAGGGTTAAAACGGAATAAAGCTCAAAACGTGCTGTTTTGCTAAAAAAAAGCTTTTTTAAAACATTTTAGATCGTTGAAATCGTTCAAATAGAAGCAATATTAATAAAAACAAACAATAAAAATTCGTCGTTTTATGCTGTTTTACGCGATAAAACGCAGATTAAAGCTCAAAACGTGTTTTTACTAAAATAAGCATTTTCAAGCATTTTAGATCGTTGAAATCGTTCAAATAGGAAGCACATGAATAAAAACGAATAATAAAAATTTCTGTCGTTTTATGCTGTTTTACGCGTTAAAACGCGCAGATTGCGCCGCGCCGTGCTGTTTTGCTAAAATAAGCATTTTCAAGCATCAGATCGTTGAACGTTCAAATAGACGCAGCATTAAATAAAAAACGAATAATAAAAAATTCGTCGCTTTTATGCTGTTTTACGCGTTAAAACGCAGATTAAAGCTCAAAACGTGCTGTTTTGCTAAAATAAGCATTTTCAAGCATTTTAGATCATTGAAATCAAATAGAAGAATAATATTAATAAAAACGAATAATGGTAAATCTGTCGTTTTTATGCTGTTTTACGCGTTAAAACGCAGATTAAAAGCTCAAAACGTGCTGTTTTGCTAAAATATGCATTTTCAAGATTTTAGATCGTTGAAATCGTTCAACAGACGTGCAATATTAATAAAAACGAATAATAAAAAATCTGCCGTTTTATGCGCTGTTTTACGCGTTAAAACGCAGATTAAAGCTCAAAACGCACCGTCTTTGCTAAAATAAGCATTTTCAAGCATTTTGCATCATTGGAAATCGTTCAAATAGAAGCAATATTAATAAAAAACGAATAATAAAATTCCGTCGTTTTTATGCTGTTTTACGCTGCTAAAAACGCTGATTAAAGCTCAAAACGCGCTGTTTTGCTAAAATAAGCATTTTCAAGCATTTTAGATCGTTGAAATCGTTCAAATATACGCACATTAATAAAACGAATAATAAAAATTCGTCGTTTTATGCTGTTTTACGCGTTAAAACGTAGATTAAAGCTCAAACGCTGTTTGCATAAAAATAAGCATTTTCTTAAGCATTTTAGATCATTGAAATCGTTCAAATAGAAGCAATATTAATAAAACGAATAATGCACCATCGTTTTATGTTGTTTTACGCGTTAAAACGCTGATTAAAGCCTCCCTGTCAGTTTTTATGTTGTTTTACGCGTTAAACGCAGATTAAAAGCTCAAACGTGCTGTTTTGCTAAAATAAGCATTTTCAAGCATCGATTGCTGGAAATAGTTTAAATAGAAGCACATTAATAAAACGAATAATAAAAAATTCGTCATTTTTATGCTGTTTTACGCGTTAAAATTCCAGTGATTAATGCTCCAACGTGCTGCTTTGCTAAATAAGCATTTTCAAGCATTTTAGATCGCTGAAATCGTTCAAATAGAAGCAATATTAATAAAAAGCGAATAATAAAAAAATTCGTCGTTTTATGCTGTTTTACGCGTTAAAACGCAGATTAAAAGCTCAAAACGTGCTGTTTTATAAAATAAGCATTTTCAAGCATTTTAGATCGTTAAAATCGTACAAATAGACGCAATATTAATAAAAAACGACAATAAAAAATTTCGTCGTTTTATGCTGTTTTACGCGTTAAAACGCAGAATAAAGCCTTCAAAACGCGCTGTTTGCTAAAATAAGCATTTTCAAGCATTTTAGATCGCTGAAATCGTTCAAATAGAAGCAATATTAATAAAACGAAACAATAAAAAAAATTCGTCGTTTTATGCTGTTTTACGCGATAAAACGCAGATTAAAAGCTCAAAACGTGCTGTTTTGCTGCTAAAATAGGCATTTTCAAGCATTTTAGATCGTTGAACCGTTCAAATAGACGCATATTAATAAAAAACAAATAATAAAAATCTGTCGTTTTATGTTGCTCTTTACGCGTTAAAACGCAGGATTAAAGCTCAAAACGCGCTGTTTCCGCTAAAAATAAGTACTTTCAAGCATTTTAGATCGTTGAAATCGTTCAAATAGAAGCAATATTAATAAAAACGAATAACAAAAATTCGTCGTTTTATGTTGTTTTACGCGTTAAACGCAGGATTAACGCTCAAACCTGGGCTGTTTTGCTAAAATAAGCATTTTCAAGCATTTTAGATCGTTGAACCGTTCAAATAGACGCATTAATAAAAACGAATAATAAAAATTCGTCGTTTTTATGCTGTTTTACGCGTTAAAACGCAGACAGCTCAAACGTGCTGTTTTACTAAAATAAGCATTTTCAAGCATTTTAGATCGCTGGAAATCGTTCAAATAGAAGCAAATATGAATAAAAACGAATAATAAAAATTCCTGCCGTTTTTTGCAAGCGTTTTACGCGTTAAAACGCAGATTTCAGTGCTCAAACGTGCTGTTTTGCTAAAATAAGCATTTTCAAGCATTTTAGATTGCTGAAATAGTTTAAATAGAAGCTAAATATTAATAAAACGAATAATAAACAATTCGTCATTTTTATGCTGTTTTACGCGTTAAAACGCAGATTTATCGCTCCAAACGTGCTGCTTTATATAAAATAAGCATTTCAAGCATTTTAGATCGTTGAAATCGTTCAAATAGAAGCTAAATATTAATAAAAAGCGAATAATAAAAAAATTCGTCGTTTTATGCTGTTTTACGCTAAAAACGCAGATTAAAAGCTCAAACGTGCTGTTTTGCTAAAATAAGCATTTTCGCCATTTTAGATCGTTGAAATCGTACAACAGACGCAATATTAATAAAAACGAATAATAAAATTTCCGTCGTTTTATGCTGTTTTACGCGTTAAAACGCAGAATAAAGCTCAAACGCTGTTTTGCTAAAATAAGCATTTTCAAGCATTTTAGATCGCTGGAAATCGTTCAAATAGAAGCAATATTAATAAAAAAAAAACGAACAATAAAAATTCGTCGTTTTTATGCTGTTTTACGCGATAAAACGCAGGATTTCAGCGCTCAAACGTGCTGTTTGCTAAAATAGGCATTTTCAAGCATTTTAGATCGTTGAACGTTCAAATAGACGCAATATTAATAAAAACAAATAATAAAAATTCGTCGTTTTATGCCGTTTTACGTGCGTTAAAACGCAGATTAAAGCTCAAAAGGTGCTGTTTTGCTAAAATAAGTACTTTCAAGCATTTTAGATCGCTGGAAATCGTCTTTCAAATAGCTAATATTAATAAAAAACGAATAATAAAAATTCGTCGTTTTTATGCTGTTTTACGCGCTAAAACGCAGATTAATGCTCAAACTCCGCTGTTTTGCTAAAATAAGCATTTCTGCCATTTTAGATCGCTGGAAATCGTTCAAATAGACGCAATATTAATAAAAACGAATAATAAAAATTCGTCGTTTTAGTTGTTTTACGCGTTAAAACGCAAAGATTGAAGCCTCAAAACGCGCTGTTTTACTAAAATAAGCATTTCAAGCATTTTAGATCGTTGAACCGTTCAAATAGAAGCAATATGAATAAAACGAATAATAAAAATTTCGTCGTTTTATGCTGTTTTACGCGTTAAAACGCAGATTAAAGCTCAAAACGTGCTGCCTTATAAAATAAGCATTTCAAGCATTTTAGATTGTTGAAATAGTTTAAATAGAAAGCGCTACATAATAAAACGAATAACAAAAAATCTGCCGCTTTATGCTGTTTTACGCGTTAAAACGCAGATTAATGCTCCAAACGTGCTGCTTTTGCTAAAAATAAGCATTTTCAAGTACGATCGTTGAAATCGTTCAAAATAAACGCAAATATTAATAAAAACGAATAAGAAAATTTCGCCGTTTTATGTTGTTTTACGCGTTAAAACGCAGAATAAAGCTCAAAACGTGCTGTTTTGCTAAAATACATTTAAGCATTTTAGATCATTGAAATCGTTCAAATAGAAGCAATATTAATAAAAACGAATAATAAAAATTGTCGCTTTGCTGTTTTACGTTAAACGCAGATTAAAGCTCAAAACGTGCTGTTTTGCTAAATAAGCATTTTCTTTCAAGCATTTTAGATCGTTGAAATCGTTCAAATAGACGCAATATTAATAAAAAACGAATAATAAAAATTTCTGTCGTTTTATGCTGTTTTACGCGTTAAAACGCAGATTAAAGCTCAAAACGTGTTGTTTTGCTAAAATTAGTACTGCCACGATCGCTGAAATCGTTCAAATAGACGCAATATTAATAAAAACGAATAATAAAAATTTGTCGTTTTTATGCAGTTTTACGCGTTAAAAACGGCAGATTAAAGCTCAAAACGTGCTGTTTTATTAAAATAAGATTTTCAAGCATTTTAGATCGTTGAACTGTTCAAATAGAAGCAACATTAATAAAAACTAACAATAAAATCTGTCGTTTTTATGCTGTTTTACGCGTTAAAACGCAGATTAATGCTCAAAACTTGCTGTTTTGCTAAAATAAGCATTTTCAAGCATTTAGATCATTGAAATCAAATAGAAGTAATATTAATAAAAACGAATACGTACCCGTCGTTTTTATGTTGTTTTACGTTAAAACGCAGATTAAAGCTCAAACGTGCTGCTGTTTTGCTAAAATAAGCATTTTCAAGCATTTTAGATTGCTGAAATCGTTCAAATAGACGCAATATTAATAAAAACGAATAATAAAAATTTCAATGTTTTATGCTGTTTTACGCGTTAAAACGCAGATTAAAGCTCAAACGTGCGGTTTTGCTAAAATAAGCATTTTCGCCATTTTAGATCATTGGAAATCGTTCAAATAGAAGCAATATTAATAAAAACGGAACAATAAAAAATCTTCGTCGTTTTATGTTGTTTTACGCGTTAAAACGCTGATTAAAGCCCAAACGTGCCGTTTTGCTAAAAATAAGCATTTTCAAGCATTTTAGATCGTTGAAATCGTTCAAATATATACGCAATATTAATAAAAACTGAATAATAAAAAATTTCTGTCGTTTTATGTTATGCCTACGCGCTAAAACGCAGATTAAAGCCAAAATGCGCTGTTTTGCTAAAATAAGCATTTTCAAGCATTTTAGATTCGAAATCGCCTCAAATAGAAGCTAAATATTAATAAAAACGAATAATAAAAAAATTCGTCGTTTTTATGCTGTTTTACGCGTTAAAACGCAGATTAAAGCCTTCCAAAACGTGCTGTCGCTAAAATAAGCATTTCGCTGACGATCGCTGAAACCGCTTAAATAGAAGCAATATTAATAAAACGAATAATAAAAAATTCATTTTATGTTGTTTTACGCGTTAAAACGCAGATTAAAGCTCAAAACGTGCTGTTTTGCTAAAATAAAGCATTTCAAGCATTTTAGATGGTTGAAATCGTTCACAGACGCAAATATTAATAAAAACGAATAATAAAATTCTTGCCGTTTCATGCTGTTTACGCGCAAACCGCAGAATAAAGCTCAAAACGTGCTGCTCGCTAAAATAAGCATTTTCAAGCATCGCAGATCGCTGAAATCGTTCAAATATAGCTTTCAAATATTAATAAAAACGAATAATAAAAAATTCGTCGTTTTATGCTGCCTTTTACGCGCTAAAACGCAGATTGCTTCCAAAACGTGCTGTTTTGCTAAAATAAGCATTTTCGCTATTTTAGATCGTTGCAAATCGTCGCAACAGACGCAATATTAATAAAAAAACGAATAATAAAAATTCTGGCTGTTCTATGCTGTTTTACGCGTTAAAACGAATAAAAGCTCAAAACGCGCTGCGTTTTGCTAAAATAAGCATTTTCAAGCATTTTGTGATCGTTGAAATCGTTCAAATAGAAGCTAAATATTAATAAAAACGAACAATGCGCACCGCCGTTTTATGTTGTTTTACGCGTTAAAACGCAGATTAAAGCTCAAAACGTGCTGTTTTGCTAAAATAAGCATTTTCAAGCATTTTAGATCGTTGAAATCGTTCAAATAGAAGCAATATTAATAAAAACGAATAATAAAAATTCGTCGCTTTTATGCTGTTTTACGCGTTAAACGCAGATTAAAGCCTAAAACGTGCTGTTTTGCTAAAATAAGCATTTTCAAGCATTTTAGATCATTGAAATCGTTCAAATAGAAGCAATATTAATAAAAAACGAATAATAAAAAAATTCGTCGCTTTATGTTGTTTTACGTTAAAACGCTGATTTAAAGCCCAAAACGTGCTGTTTTGCTAAAATAAGCATTTTCAAGCATTTTAGATCGTTGGAAATCGTTCAAATATACGCATATTAATAAAAAAACGAATAATAAAAAATTTCGCCGTTTTTATGCTGTTTTACACGCGTTAAAACGCAGATTGCGCCAAAACGTGCTGTTTTGCTAAAATAAGCATTTTCAAGCATTTTAGATCGCTGGAAATCGTCAAATATAGCTACATATAAAAACGAATAATAAAAATTCGTCGTTTTTATGCTGTTTTACGCGTTAAAACGCAGGTGACAAAGCTCAAAACGTGCTGTTTTGCTAAAATAAGCATTTTCTGCTGTTTTGTGATCGTTGAAATCGTTTAAATAGAAGCAATATTAATAAAAATGAATAATAAAAATTCATTTTATATGTTTTACGCGTTAAAACGCAGATTAAAGCTCAAAACGTGCTGTTTTGCTAAATAAGCATTTTCAAGCATTTTAGATGGTTGAAATCGTTCAAATAGACGCAATATTAATAAAAAACGAATAATAAAAATTTCGTCGTTTATGCTGTTTTACGCGTTAAACGCAGAATAAATTAAACGTGCTGTTTTACAAATAAGCATTTTCAAGCATTTTAGATCGTTGAAATCGTTCAAATAGAAGCAATATTAATAAAACGAATAATAAAAAATTCGTCGTTTTATGCTGTTTTACGCGTTAAAACGCAGATTGTGCCTCAAAACGTGCTGTTTTGCTAAAATAAGCATTTTCAAGCATTTAGATCGTTGAAATCGTTCAAATAGACGCAATATTAATAAAAAATGAATAGTAAAATTCGTTTTATGCTGTTTTACGTTAAAACGCAGATTAAAAGCTCAAAATTCGTTTTGCTAAAATAAGCATTTTCAAGCATTTTAGATCGTTGAAATCGTTCAAATAGACGCAATATTAATAAAACGAATATAAAAATCTGTCGTTTTATGTTGCCGCGTTAAAACGTGATTAAACCCTCAAAAACGCGCTGTTTTGCTAAAAATAAGACAAGCATTTTAGATCGTTGAAACGTTCAAATAGACGCACATTAATAATAAAAACGAATAATAAAAAATTTCTGTCGTTTTTATGCTGTTTTACGCGTTAAAACGCTGATTAAAGCTCAAAACGTGATGTCGTGCTAAAATGCTACTTTCAAGCATTTTAGATCGTTGAAATCGTCTAAATGGACGCAATATTAATAAAAAACGAATAATAAAAATTTCGTCGTTTTATGTTGTTTTGCCGCGTTAAAAACGCAGAAATAAAGCTCAAAACGTGCTGTTTTGCTAAAATAAGCATTTTCAAAGTATTTTAGATCGTTGAAATCGTTCAATAGAAGCACATTAATAAAAACGAATAATAAAATTCGTCGTTTTTATGCTGTTTACGCGTTAAAAACGCAGATTAAAGCTCAAAAACGTGCTGTTTTGCTAAAATAAGCATTTTCGCCATTTTAGATCGTTGAAATCGCGCTGCCAACAGGACGCACACATTAATAAAAACGAATAATAAAAATTTCGTCGTTTTTATGTTGTTTACGCTAAACGCAGAATAAAGCCTCAAAACGTGCTGTTTTGCTAAAATAAGCATTTTCAAGCATTTTAGATCGCTGAAATCGTTCAAATAGAAGCAATATTAATAAAAACGAATAATAAAAAATCTTCGTCGTTTTTATGCTGCTGTTTTACGCGTTAAAACGCAGATTAATGCTCAAACCTGCTGTTTTGCTAAAATAAGCATTTTCAAGCATTTTAGATCGTTGAAATCGTTCAAATAGACGCAATATTAATAAAACACACAAAAAATTCGTCGTTTTTATGCTGGTTTTACGCGATAAAACGCAGATTAAAGCTCAAAACGCGCTGTTTTACTAAAAATAAGCATTTCAAGCATTTAGATCGTTGAAATCGTCTAAATAGAAGCAATATACAAAAACGAATAATAAAAATTTCTGCCGTTTTATACAGTTCGCGTTAAACGCAGATTAAAAGCTCAAAACGTGCGCTGTTTTGCTAAAATAAAGCATTTTCGCCATTTTAGATCGTTGAAATCGTTCAAATAGACGCAATATTAATAAAAACGAATACGCGCCCTGCTCGTTTTATGCTGTTTTACGTTAAAACGCAGGATTAAAGCTCAAACGTGCTTACCTGCTAAAATAAGCATTTTCAAGCATTTTGTGATCATTGAAATCGTTCAAATAGAAGCAATATTAATAAAAAACGAATAATAAAAATTCGCCGTTTTATGCTGTTTTTACGCTAAACGCAGATTAAAGCCTGTAAAACGTGCGCTGTTTTGCTAAAATAAGCATTTTCAAGCATTTTAGATCGTTGGAAATCGTTCAACAGACGCAATATTTACCAAAAAACGAATAAATGTACCCGTCGCTTTTATAAGTTATTTACGCGTTAAAACGCAGATTAAAAGCTCAAAACGTTCTGTTTTGCTAAAATAAGCATTTTCAAGCATTTTAGATCATTGAAATCGTTCAAATAGAAGCACATTAATAAAACGAATACGTAAAATCTGTCGTTTCTAGTTGTTTTACGCGTTAAACGCCGATTAAAGCTCAAAACGTGCTGTTTTGCTAAAATAAGTACCGCCATTTTAGATCTGAAATCGTTCAAATATACGCACATTAATAAAACGAATAATAAAATCTGTCGTTTTATGTTGTTTTACGCGTTAAAACGCAGATTAAAGCTCAAACGTGCTGTTTTGCTAAAATAAGCATTTTCAAGACGATCATTGAAATCGTTCAAATAGAAGCTAATATTAATAAAACGAATAATAAAAATTCATCGTTTTATGTTGTTTTACGCGTTAAACGCTGATTAAAGCTCAAAAACGCGCTGTTTTGCTAAAATAAGCATTTTCAAGCATTTTAGATCGTTGAACCGTCTGCCGACAATATTAATAAAAACGAATAATAAAAATTTCGTCGTTTTTATGTTGTTTTACGCGTTAAAAACGCAGAATAAAGCCTGCAAACGTGCTGTTTTGCTAAAATAAGCATTTTCAAGCATCTTAGGATCGCTGAAATCGTTCAACAGCTAAATATTAATAAAAAGTTTAAATAATGCACCCGTCGTTTTATGCGCTGTTTACGCGCAAAACGCGATTAAAGCTCAAACGTGCTGTTTTGCTAAAATAAGCATTTTCAAGCATTTTGATCGCTGAAATCGTACAACAGACGCAATATTAACAAAAACGAATAATAAAATTCTGCCGTTTTATAAGCTGTTTTACGCGTTAAAACGCAGAAATAAAGCTCAAAACGTGCTGTTTTGCTAAAATAAGCATTTTCAAGCATTTTGTGATCGCTGGAAATCGTTCAAATAGAAGCAATATTAATAAAAAAAACGAACAATAAAAATCTGTCGTTTTATGCTGTTTTACGCGATAAAACGCAGATTAAAAGCCTGTAAAACGTGCTGTTTTGCTACAAATAGGCATTTTCAAGCATTTTAGATCGCTGGAAATCGTTCAAACAGACGCAATATTAATAAAAACAACAATAAAAAATTCGTCACGTTTTATGCTTTTACGCGTTAAAACGCAGATTAAAGCTCAAACGTAGCTGCTTGCTAAAATAAGCATTTTCAAGCATTTTAGATCGCTGAAATCGTTCAAATAGAAGCAATATTAATAAAAAAACGAATAATAAAAATTCGTCGTTTTATGCTTTTTTACGTTAAAACGCAGATTGCGCTCAAACGTGCTGTTTTGCTAAAATAAGCATTTTCAAGCATTTTACTGCTGAAATAGCTTCTTAAATAGAAGCAATATTACCAAAACGAAATCAATAAAAAATTCGCTCATTTTATGTGCTGTTTTTCGCGTTAAAACGGTGATTAATGCTCCAACGTGCTTTCGCTTCGCCGTACAAGTACTTTCGCCATTTTAGATCGTTAAACGTTCAAATAGACGCAATATTAATAAAAAAACGAATAATAAAATTCGTCGTTTCATGCTGTTTACGCGCTAAAACGCAGAATAAAGCTCAAAACGTGCTTTCGTTTTCATAAAATAAAGCATTTTCGCTAATTTTAGGATCATTGAAATCGTTCAACAGAAGCAATATTGTAATAAAAACGAATAATAAAAATTCGTCGTTTTTATGCTGTTTTACGCGCTAAACGCATGATTAAAGCTCAAAACGTGCTGTTTTGCTAAAATAAGCATTTTCAAGCATTTTAGATCGCTGAAATGTTCAAATAGACAATACAATATTAATAAAAAAAACGAATAAAGGTACCGTCGTTTTATGCTGTTTTACGTTAAAACGCAGATTAAAGCTCAAACGTGTTGCCGCTTAAAATTACATTTCGCCATTTTAGATCGTTAAACGCCCAACAGACGCATTATTAACAAAAAACCCAGCACAAAAATTTGTCGTTTTATGCTGCTCTTACGCGTTAAAACGCAGACAAAGCCCAAAACGCGCTGTTTCATGCTAAAATAAGCATTTTCAAAGCATTTTGACCGTTAAACGGTTCAAATAGAAGCAATATACAAAACGCAATACAAAAATTCGTCGTTTTATGCTGTTTTACGCGTTAAAACGCAGATTAATGCTCAAAACCTGTTTTGCTAAAATAAGCATTTTGAAGCATTTTAGATCATTGAAATCGTTCAAATAGAAGTACATAATAAAACGAATAATAAAAATTCGTCGTTTTATGCTGTTTTACGCGTTAAACGGATTAAAAGCTCAAAACGTGCTGCTCGCTGGCACAAGCATTTTCAAGCATTTTAGATCGCTGAAATCGTCTAAATAGACGCAATATTAATAAAAAACGAATAATAAAATTTCTGCCGTTTCTATGCTGTTTTACGCGCTAAAACGCAGATTAAAGCTCAAAACGTGCCGTTTTGCTGTACCAGCATTTTCAAGACGACGTTGAACCGTTCAAATAGACGCAATATTAATAAAAAAAACGAATAATAAAAATTTGTCGTTTTATGCTGTTTTACGCGTTAAAACGTAGATTAAAGCTCAAAACGTGCTGTTTTGCTAAAATAAGCATTTTCAAGCATTTGTGATCGTTGAAATCGTTCAAATAGAAGCTACCATTAATAAAAACGAATAATAAAATTTCGTCGTTTTTATGCTGTTTTACGCGTTAAAACGCAGATTAAAGCTCAAAACGCGCTGTTTTGGCTAAAATAAGCATTTTCAAAGCATATTTGTGATCGCTGGAAATCGTTCAAATAGACGCACAATAAAAAACGAATAATAAAAATTCGTCGTTTTATGTTGCCACGCGTTAAAAAACGCAGATTAAAAGCTCTCAAAAACGTGCTGTTTTGCTACAAAATAAAGCATTTTCAAGCATTTTAGATCAAGTTGAAATCCGTTCAAATAGAAGCAATATTAATAAAACGAATAATAAAAAAAATCGTCGTTTTATGCTGTTTTACGCGTTAAACGCGGCATTTCAAGCTCAAAATGTGCTGTTTGCTAAAAGCATTTTCAAGCATTTTAGATCAAGTTAAACTGTTTAAATAGAAGCAATATTAATTAAAACGAATAATAAAAAATCTGCCATTTTATGCTGTTTTACGCGTTAAACGCAGATTACAGCTCAAAACGTGCTGTTTTGCTAAAATAAGCATTTTCAAGCATTTTAGATCGTTGAAATCGTTCAAATAGAAGCAATATTAATAAAAGCGAATAATGTACCCTGTCGTTTTATGTTGTTTACGTTAAAATTCTGTGATTAAAGCTCAAAACGCTGTATTGCTAAAATAAGCATTTTCAAGCATTTTAGATCGTTGAAATTGTTCAAATAGAAGCAAATATTAAAACAAATAATAAAAAATCTGTCGTTTTATGCTGCTATACGCGTTAAAAACGCAGATTAAAGCTCAAACCGCTGTTTTGCTAAAATAAGCATTTCTACATTTTAGATCGTTGAAATCGTTCAACAGACGCAATATTAATTAACAAAACGAATAATAAAAATTCCCGTCGTTTTATGCTGTTTTACGCGTTAAAACGCTGATTGCGCTCAAAACGTGCCGTTTTGCTAAAATAAGCATTTTCAATCATTTTAGATCGCTGAAATCGTCTCAAATATAGACGCAATATTAATAAAAACGAATAATGTACCCGTCGTTTTTTATATATTTTACGTTAAAACGCAGATTAAAGCTCAAACGTGCTGTTTTGCTAAAATAAGCATTTTCAAGAATTTTAGGTCGTTGAAATCGTTCAAATAGAAGCTTAATATTAATAAAACGAATAATAAAAATTTCTGTCGCGTTTTATGCTGTTTTACGCGTTAAAACGCAGACAAAGCTCAAAACGTGCTGTTTTCATAAATAAGCATTTTCAAGCATTTTAGATCGTTGAAATCGTTTAAATAGAAGCACATTAATAAAACGAATAATAAAAAATTCGTCATTTTTATGCTGCTTTACGCGTTAAAACGCAGATTAAAAGCTCAAAACGTGCTGTTTTGCTAAATAAGCATTTTCTTACATTTTAGATCGTTGAAATCGTTCAAATAGACGCAATATTAATAAAAAAAACGAATAATAAAAATTTCTGCCGTTTTTATGCTGTTTTACGCGTTAAACGCAGAATAAAGCTCAAAACGTGCTGTTTTGCTAAAATAAGTACTTTCAAGCATTTTAGATCGTTGAAATCGTTCCTTTCAAATAGAAGCAATATTAATAAAAAGAATAATAAAAAATTCACGTTTTATGCTGTTTTACGCGTTAAACGCAGATTAAAGCTCAAAACGTGCTGTTTTGCTCAACTAAGCATTTTCAAGCATTTTCGATCGTTGAAATCGTTCAAATAGACGCATATTAATGAAAACGAATAATAAAAATTGCCGCTTTTATGCTGTTTTACGCGTTAAAACGCAGATTAAAGCTCAAAACGTGCTGTTTTGCTAAAATAAGCATTTTCAAGCATTTTAGATCGTTGAAATCGTTCAACAGACGCACATTAATAAAAAACGAATAATAAAAATCTGTCGTTTTATGTTGTTTTACGCTAAAACGTAGATTAAAGCTCAAAATGTGCTGTTTTGCTAAAATAAGTATTTTCAAGCATTTTAGATCGTTTAAAATCGTCTTCAAATAGAATCAATATTAATAAAACGAATAATAAATCTGTCGTTTTATGCCGTTTTACGAGTTAAAACGCAGATTAAAGCTCAAAAATGTGCTGTTTTGTTAAATAAGCATTTTCAAACATTTTAGATCGTTGAAATCGTTCAAATAGAAGCAATATTAATAAAAAACGAATAATAAAAATTCGTCGATTTTATGCTGTTTTACGCGCTAAAAGGCAGGATTAAAGCTCAAAACGTGCTGTTTTGCTATAAAATACATTTTCAAGCATTTTAGATCGTTGAAATCGTTCAAATAGACGCAATATTAATAAAACGAATAATAAAATTTCGTCGTTTTATGCTGTTTTACGCGTTAAACGCAGATTAAAAGCTCAAACGCCGCTGCAAAATGCTACTTTCAAGCATTTTAGATCGCTGAATCGTTCAAATAGACGCAATATTAACAAAAAAACGAATAATAAAATTCTGCCGTTTTATGTTGTTTACGTTAAAATCGCTGATTAAAGCTCAAACGCTGTTTCTTGCTAAAATACATTTTCAAGCATTTTAGATCGTTGAAATCGTTCAAATAGACGCGCAACATTAATAAAAACGAATAATAAAAATTCTGCTTTTATGCTGTTTTACGCGTTAAAAACGCTGATTAAAGCTCAAAACGTGCTGTTTTGCTAAAATAAGTATTTTCGCTACTTCAGATCGTTGAACCGTTCAAATAGACAATATTAATAAAAAACGAATAACAAAAAAATTGCCGTTTTATGCTGTTTTACCCGTTAAAACGCAGATTACAGCCTCAAAAACGTGCTGTTTTGCTAAAATAAGCATTTTCAAGCATTTTAGATCGCTGAAATCGTTCAAATAGAAGCAAATAATAAAAAGCGAATAATAAAAATTTCTGCTGTTTTTATGTTTTACGCTGCTAAAAAACGCAGATTAAAGCTCAAAATCGTGCTGTATTGCTAAAATAAGCATTTTCAAGCATTTGATCGTTGAAATCGTTCAAATAGAAGGCAATATTAATAAAACAAATACAAAAAATTCGTCGTTTTATGCTGTTATACGCGTTAAAACGCAGATTAAAGCTCTCAAAACGTGCTATTTTATGCTATAAAAATGGGCATTTTCTGCCATTTTGTGATCGTTGAAATCGTCAACAGACGCAATATTAATAACAAACGAATAATAAAAATTTCGTCGTTTTATGCTGTTTTTACGCGTTAAACGCTGGATTAAAAGCCCAAAACGTGCTGCTCTTTGCCAAAATGCTTACTTTCAACTTCATTTTAGATCGTTGAAATCGTTCAAATAGACGCAATATTAATAAAAACGAATAATAAAATTCGTCGTTTTATGTGCTATCGCCGCGTTAAAACGCAGATTAAAAGCTCAAAACGTGCTGTTTTGCTAAAATAAGCATTTTTCAAGAATTTTAGGTCGTTGAACTGTTCAAATAGAAGCAATATTAATAAAAAAACGAATAATAAAAATTTCGTCGTTTTATGTTGTTTACGCGTTGTTCCAGATTAAAGCCTCCAAAACGCTGTTTTGCTAAAATAAGCATTTTCAAGCATTTTAGATCAAGTTGAAATCGTTTAAATAGAAGCAAATATTAATAAAAAACGAATAATAAAAAATTCGTCATTTTTATAAGCTGCTTTACGCGTTAAAACGCAGATTAAAAGCCTTCCAAAACGTGCTGTTTTGCTAAATAAGCATTTTCAAGCATTTTAGATCGTTGAAACGTTCAAATAGACGCACATTAATAAAACGAATAATAAAAAATTTCGTCGCTTTTTATGCTGTTTTACGCGTTAAAACGCAGAATAAAGCTCAAACGTGCTGTTTTGCTAAAATAAGCATTTTCAAGCATTTAGGATCGTTGAAATCGTCTAAATAGAAGCAATATTAATAAAAAGGAATAATAAAAAATCTGTCGTTTTTATGCTGTTTTACGCGTTAAAATGCAGATTAAAGCTCAAAACGTGCTGTTTTGCTCAACTAAGCATTTTCAAGCATTTTCGATCGTTGAAATCGTTCAAATAGACGCAATATTAATGAAAACGAATAATAAAAATTCGTCGTTTTATGCTGTTTTACGCGTTAAAACGCAGATTAAAGCTCAAAACGTGCTGTTTGCTAAAATAAGCATTTTCTGCCATTTAGATCGTTGAAATCGTCTTCAAATAGACGAATATTAATAAAAACGAATAATAAAAATTCGTCGTTTTATAAGCTGTTTACGCGTTAAAACGCAGATTAAAAGCTCAAAACGTGCTGTTTTGCTAAAATAAGCATTTTCAAGCATTTTTAGATCGTTGAAATCGTTCAAATAGAATCAATATTAATAAAAACGAATAATAAAAATTCGTCGTTTTATGCCGTTTTACGAGTTAAAACGCAGGATTAAAGCCTCAAACGTGCTGTTTTGTTAAAATACATTTTCAAACATTTTTAGATCGTTGAAATCGTTCAAATAGAAGCAATATTAATAAAAAACGAATAATAAAAAATTCGTCGATTTTATGCTGTTTTACGCGTTAAAAGGCAGATTAAAGCCTTCAAACGTGCTGTTTTGCTAAATAAGCATTTTCAAGCATTTTAGATCGTTGAAATCGTTCAAATAGACGCAACATTAATAAAACGAATAATAAAAAAATTCTGTCGTTTTATAAGCTGTTTTACGCGTTAAAACGCAGATTAAAGCTCAAAAATATTGTTTTGCTAAAATAAGTATTTTCAAGCATTTTAGATCGTTGAAATCGTTCAAATAGAAGCAATATTAATAAAAACGAATACCACAAAAATTCGTCGTTTTATGTTGTTTTACGCGTTAAACGTAGATTAAAGCTCAAAACGTGTTGTTTTGCAAAATAAGCATTTTCAAGCATTTTTAGATCGTTGAAATCGTTCAAATAGACGCAATAAAAATAAAACGAATAATAAAAATTTCTGTCGTTTTATGCTTTCGTTTTACGTTAAACGCAGAATAAAGCTCAAACGTGCTGTTTTGTTAAATAAGCATTTTCAAGCATTTAGATCGCTGAAATCGTTCAAATAGACGTAATATTAATAAAAAACGAATAATAAAATTCTGTCGTTTTTATGCTGTTTTACGCGTTAAAAACGCAGATTAAAGCTCAAATCGTGCTGTTTTGCTAAAATATGCATTTTAGATCGTTGAAATCGTTCAAATAGAAGCTTTCACATATTAAAACGAATAATAAAAATCTGCCGTTTTATGCTGTTTCGCGTTAAAACGCAGATTAAAGCTCAAAACGTGCTGTTTTGCTAAAATAAGCATTTTTCAAGCATTTTAGATCGTTGAAATCGTTCAAATAGACGCAATAAAAATAAAAACGAATAATAAAATTTTGCCGTTTTATAAAGTTGTTTTACGCGTTAAAACGCAGAATAAAGCTCAAACGTGCTGTTTTGCTAAAATAAGCATTTTTCTAAGCATTTAGATCGTTGAAATTGTCTTCAGTCAGACGTATTATTAATAAAAACGAATAATAAAAATTTGTCGTTTTATGTTGTTTTACGCGTTAAATGCAGATTAAAGCCTCGCAAACGTGCTGTTTTGCTAAAATAAAGTATTTTCTGCCATTTTAGATCAAGCTGGAAATCGTTCAAATAGAAGCAAATATTGAATAAAAACGAATAATAAAAATTCTGTCGTTTTTATAAGCTGTTTTTACGCGTTAAACGCAGATTAAATTCAAAACGTGCTGTTTTACAAATAAGCATTTTCAAGCATTTTAGACTGCTGAAATCGTTTAAATAGAAGCAATATTAATAAAAAACGAATAATAAAAAATCTTGGCTGGCTTTATGCTCTTTACGTTAAAACGCTAAGAGATTAAAAGCTCTCAAAACGTGCTGTTTTGCTAAAAATGTATTACTCTTCGCCATTTTAGATCGCTGAAACTCCTCAAATAGACGCAATATTAATAAAAACGAATAATAAAATTCCTCTGTCGTTTTTATGTTGCTTTACGTTAAAACGCAGAATAAAGCCTCAAACGCTGTTTTCATAAAAATAAGTATTTTCTTACATTTTAGATCGTTGAAATCAAGTTCAAATAGAAGCAATATTAATAATAAACGAATACCAAAAATTCGTCGTTTTTATGCTGTTTTACGCGTTAAAACGCGATTAAAGCTCAAAACGTGCTGTTTTGCTAAAATAAAGCATTTTCAAGCATTTTAGATCGTTGAAATCGTTCAAATAGAGCAATAAAAAATAAAAACGAATAATAAAAATTCTCTGTCAAGCTTTTATAGTTGTTTTACGCGTTAAAACGCGAATAAAGCTCAAACGTGCTGTTTTACAAAATAAGCATTTTCTCGCTACTTAGATCGTTGAAATCGTCTAAATAGACGCAATATTAATAAAACGAATAATAAAAAATTCGTCGTTTTTGCTGTTTTACGCGTTAAAACGCGGTGACTAAAGCTCAAACGTGCTGTTTTGCTAAAAATAAAGCATTTCGCCATTTTAGATCGTTGAAATCGTTCAACAGAAGTAATATTAATAAAACGAATAATAAAAATTTGCCGTTTTATGTTGTTTTACGCGTTAAAAACGCATTGCGCTCAAAACGCGCTGTTTTGCTAAAATAAGCATTTTCAAGCATTTTAGATCGTTGAAACGCTTAAATAGAAGCACATTAATAAAACGAATAATAAAATTGTCATTTTTATGCTCTTCTTTACGCGTTAAAACGCAGATTAAAGCTCAAACGCTGTTTTGCTAAAATAAGTATTTTCAAGCATTTAGATCGTTGAAACTGTTCAAATAGAAGCAATTATTAATAAAAAAAACGAATAATAAAAATTGCCGTTTTATGCTGTTTTACGCGTTAAAACGCAGATTAAAGCTCAAAACGTGCTGTTTTGCTAAAATAAGCATTTTCAAGCATTTTATGATCGTTGAAATCGTTCAAATAGACGCAATATTAATAAAACGAATAATAAAAATTCGTCGTTTTTCATATTGCTCTTTACGCGTTAAACGCAGATTAAAGCTCAAAACGTGCCGTTTTGCTAAAAATAAAGCATTTTCAAGCATTTGTGATCGTTGAAATCGTTCAAATAGAAGCCACATAATAAAACGAATAAATAAAAAATTCGTCGTTTCTTACGCTGTTTTACGAGTTAAAACGCAGATTAAAGCTCAAAACGTGCTGTTTTGTTAAAATAAGCATTTTCAAGCATTTTAGATTGCTGAAATCGCCTCAAATAGAAGCACATTAATAAAAAACGAATAACAAAAAATTCGTCGCTTTATAAGTTGTTTACGCGTTAAACGCAGATTAAAGCTCAAAACGCTGTTTGCCAAAATGATATTTTCAAGCATTTTAGATCGCTGAAATCGTTCAAATATCGCAAATATTAATAAAAACGAATAATAAAAATTCCCCGTCGTTTCTATGCTGTTTTACGCGTTAAAACGCAGATTAAAAGCTCAAAAACGCGCTGTTTTGCTAAATAAGCATTTTCGCCACGATCGTTGAACCGTTCAAATAGAATCAATACTAATAAAAACGAATAATAAAAATTCGATCGCTTTTTATGCTGTTTTACGAGTTAAAACGCAGATTAAAGCTCAAAACGTGCTGTTTTGTTAAAATAAGCATTTTCAAGCAATTTAGATCGTTGAAACCGTTCAAATAGAAGCAATATTAATAAAAAAACGAATAATAAAAAATTCGTCGTTTCTTTTTATGCTGTTTTACGCGTTAAAACGCAGAATAAAGTTTCCAAAACGCGCTGTTTTGCTAAAATAAGCATTTTCAAGCATTTTAGACGTTGAAATCGTCTGCTAAATAGAAGCACATAATAAAAAACGAATAATAAAAAATTCAGTCGTTCTTATGCTGTTTTACGCGTTAAACGCAGAATAAAGCTCAAACGTGCTGTTTTGCTAAAATACATTTTCAAGCATTTTAGATCGTTGAAATCGTCCAAACAGACGCAATATTACCAAAAAGAAATAATAAAAATTCCGTCGTTTTAGAGCGTTTACGCGTTAAAACGCAGATTAAAAGCTCAAAACGTGCTGTTTTGCTAAAATAAGCATTTTCAAGCATTTTAGATCGTTGAAATCGTTCAAATAGAAGCAATATTAATAAAAAACGAATAATAAAAAAATTCGTCGTTTTTATAAGCGTCACGCAAAACGCAGATTGCTCAAAACGTGCTTTACAAAAATAAACATTTCAAGCATTTTAGATCGTTGAAACCGTTCAAATAGAAGCACATTAATAAAAAACGAATAATAAAAAATTCGTCGTTTTATGCTGTTTTACGCGTTGAAACGCAGATTAAAGCTCATAACGTGCTGTTTTGCTAAAATAAGCATTTTCAAGCATTTTAGAACGTTGAAATCGTTCAAATAGACGTACATTAATAAAACGAATAATAAAAATTTCCGCCGTTTTTATTGCCTTTACGCGCTAAAACGCAGATTAAAGCTCAAAACGTGCTGTTTGCTAAAATAAGCATTTTCAAGCATTTTAGATCGCTGGAAATCGTTCAAATAGAAGGCCATTAATAAAAACGAATAACAAAAAAATTCGTCGTTTTATGCTGTTTTACGCGCTAAAACGCAGATTAAGCTCAAAACGTGCCGTTTTGTTAAAACAAGCAAATTTCGCTATATTTTTGTGATCGTTGAAATCGTTCAAATAGACGCAATATTAATAAAAACGAATAATAAAAAATCCTTTGTCGTTTTTATGCTGTTTTACGCGCTAAAAACGCAGATTAAAGCTCAAAACGTGCTGTTTTGCTAAAATAATCATTTCAAGCATTTTAAATTGCCAAAACTTCGTTCAAATAGAAGCTAAATATTAATAAAAAAACGAATAATAAAAAAATCTGTCGTTTTTATGCTGTTTTACGCGTTAAAAACGCAGATTAACGCCTCAAAACGTGCCGTTTGCTAAAATAAGCATTTCAAGCATTTTGTAGACCGCTGAAACCGTTCCTCAAAATAGAAGCACATTAATAAAACGTATACCAAAAAAAATCGTCGTTTTTATGCTGCCTTTTAAGCGCCAAAACGCAGATTAAAAGCCCAAAAAACGTAAAAAAATTGCCTTGCCAAAACAAGCATCACTCTCGCCACTTTAATCGCCGAAACGTCCAAACAGACGCAATTAATAATAAACAATAATAAAATTCTACCGTTTATGTTGTTTTACGCGCTAAACGATTAAAGCTCAAACGTGCTGTTTTATAAAATAAGCATTTTAGCGAAGTTTAGATCGTTGAAATTGTTCAAATAGAAGCTAAATATTAATAAAAACGAATAATAAAAATTCGTCGCTTTTTATGCTGTTTTACGCGTTAAAACGCGGTGATTAAAGCTCAAAACGCTGTTTTGCTAAATAAGCATTTCTGCCATTTTAGATCGTTGAAATCGTTCAAATAGACGCACATTAATAAAACGAATAATAAAATTTCGTCGTTTTATGCTGTTTTACCTGTTAAACGCAGATTACAGCTCAAAAACGTGCTGTTTTGCTAAATAAGTATTTTCAAGCACGATCGTTGAAATCGTTCCAAATAGAAGCAATATTAATTAAAAAACGAATAATAAAAAATTTCAATGTTTTATGCTGTTTTACGCGTTAAAACGCAGAATGCTTCTCAAAACATGCTGTTTTGCTTAAAATAAGTATTTTCAAGCATTTTAGATCGTTGAAATCGTTCAAATAGAAGCAATATTAATAAAAACGAATAATAAAAATTCGTCGTTTTATGCTGTTTTACGCGTTAAAACGCAGATTAAAGCTCAAAACGCTGTTTTGCTAAAATAAGCATTTTCAAGTATTTTAGATCGTTGAAATCGTTCAAATAGATGCAATAAAAATAAAAACGAATAATAAAAAATTTCGTCGTTTTTATGCTGTTTTACGCGTTAAAACGCAGAATAAAGCTCAAAACGTGCTGTTTTGTTAAAATAAGCATTTTCAAGCATTTTAGATCGTTGAAATCGTTCAAATAGACGCAATATTAATAAAAACGAATAATAAAAATTTCGTCGTTTTATGCTGTTTTACGCGTTAAAACGCAGATTAAAAGCTCAAATCGTGCTGTTTTGCTAAAATAAGCATTTTAGATCGTTGAAATCGTTCAAATAGACGCAATAAAATAAAAAAACGAATAATAAAAATTCGTCGTTTTATGCTGTTTTTCGCGTTAAAACGCAGATTAAAGCTCAAAACGTGCTGTTTTGCTAAAATAAGCATTTTCAAGCATTTTAGATCGTTGAAATCGTTCAAATAGACGCAATAAAAATAAAAACGAATAATAAAATTTTCGTCGTTTTTATGCTGTTTTACGCGTTAAAACGCAGAATAAGCTCAAACGTGCTGTTTTGCTAAAATAAGCATTTTCAAGCATTTTAGATCGCTGAAATCGTTCAAATAGACGCATATTAATAAAAACGAATAATAAAAATTCGTCGTTTTATGCTGTTTTACGCGTTAAAAACGCAGATTAAAGCTAAACGTGCTGTTTTGCTAAAATAAGCATTTTCAAGCATTTTAGATCGTTGAAATCGTTCAAATAGAAGCTAATATTAATAAAAACGAAAATAAAATTGTCGTTTTTATGCTGTTTTACGCGTTAAAACGCAGTTAAAGCTCAAACGTGCTGTTTTGCTAAAATAAGCATTTTCAAGCATTTTAGATCGTTGAAATCGTTTAAATAGAAGCAATATTAATAAAAACGAAAATAAAATTCGTCATTTTATGCTCTTTTACGCGTTAAAACGCAGATTAAAGCTCAAAACGTGCTGTTTTGCTAAAATAAGCATTTTCAAGCATTTTAGATCGTTGAAATCCCCAAATAGACGCAATATTAATAAAAAAACGAATAATAAAAATTTCGTCGTTTTTATGTTTTTTACGCGTTAAAACGCAGAAAAAAGCTAAAAACGTGCTGTTTTGTTTAAAAAAGCTTTTTTGGAAGTCTTTGAAACCCGTTAAAAATAAAAGCAATATTAAAAAAAAACGAAAAAAAAAATTTTCGTCGTTTTTATGTTTTTTTCCCCTTTAAAAAGCAGGTTAAAACCCAAAAACGTGCTTTTTTTGCTAAAAAAAAGCTTTTTTAAGATTTTTAAAAATTCGTTAAAATAGAGCAATAAAAAAAAAAAAACGAAAAAAAAATTTTCGTCGTTTTTTTGCTGTTTTGGGGTTAAAACGCAAAATTAAAACTCAAAACGTGCTGTTTTTTTTAAAAAAAAAGCATTTTAAAAAGCATTTTAGATGTTGAAACCCGTTCAAATAGCCCGCAATAAAAATAAAAACGAATAAAAAAAAATTTCGTTTTTTTTATGCTTTTTTTTACCCCGTTAAAACCCAGAAAAAAAACTCAAAACGTGCTTTTTTTGCTTAAAGCATTTTAAAAGCATTTTAAAATCGTTGAAATCGTTCAAATAAAAGCAATATTAATAAAAACGAATAATAAAAAATTTTCTTTCGTTTTTCCCTTTTTTTACGCGTTAAAACGCAGATTAAAGCTCAAAACGTGCTTTTTTTGCTAAAATAAGAAATTTTAAAAGCTTTTTTAGATCGTTGAAATCTTTAAATAAAACAATATTAAAAAAAACGAATAATAAAAATTTTCGTCTTTTATGCTTTTTTTACGCTTTAAAAAACGCAGATTAAACTCAAAACGTGCTTTTTTTGCTAAAAAAAGCATTTTAAAACATTTTAAAATCTTTGAAATCTTTTAAATAGAAGCAATATTAATAAAAACGAATAAAAAAAAATTTCGTCTTTTTTATGCTTTTTACCCCGTTAAAAACGCAGTTTAAAAACTAAAAACTTGCTGTTTTGCTAAAATAAGAAAATTTTAAAACCTTTTTAGATCGGGGAAAATCCGTTAAAAATAAAACCCCAATATTAATAAAAAACGAAATAAAAAAATTCGTCGTTTTTTAACTTGTTTTACCCCCAAAACGCAGATTAAAACTAAAAACGTCTGTTTTTTTTAAATAAGCCAAGCTTTTTTAGATCGTTGAAATCGTTAAAAATAAAAGAAAAATAAAAAAACGAATAATAAAAATTCGTCGTTTTTTGCTGTTTTCCCGGTTAAAACCCCAGATTAAAGCTAAAAACCGGTCTTTTTTTGTTAAAAAAAAGCATTTTCAAGCATTTTAATTTGTTGAAATTTTCCCAAAATAAACAATATTAAAAAAAACGAATAAAAAAATTCGCCCTTTTTAGCGTTTTACGGTTAAAAACCCCAGTTTAAAAAAGCTCAAACGTGCTGTTTTGTTAAAATAAGCATTTTCAAGCTTTTGGGGGATTTGAAACCCCGTTCAAATAAAAAGGCAATATTAAAAAAAAACGAAAAAAAAATTTTCGTCGTTTTATGCTGTTTTCCCGCGTTAAAACGCAGTTTAAAAACTCAAAACTTCTGTTTTGCTAAAATAAGCTTTTTTCAAGCTTTTTTAGATCGTTGAAATGTTCAAATAAAACCAATATTAATAAAAACGAATAAAAAAAATTTTCGTCTTTTTTATGCTGTTTTACGGTTAAAACGCAGTTAAAAAGCTCAAAACGTGCTGTTTTGTTAAAATAAGCTTTTTTCAAGTTTTTTTAGATCGTTGAAACCCGTTAAAATAGAACAATATTAAAAAAAAACAAATAAAAAAAGTTTTTTTATGCTGTTTTCGGTTAAAAAAACGCAAAATTAAAGCTCAAAACGGCTGTTTTTGTTAAAATAAAACTTTTTCAAGTTTTTTTAAGACCCGTTGAAATCTTTTCAAATAGGCAATATTAATAAAAACGAATAAAAAAAATTCCCGTCGTTTTATGCTGTTTTACGCGTTAAAACGCAGAAAAAAACCCAAAACGTGCTGTTTTGTTTTAAAAAGCATTTTCAAGCATTTTAGATCTTTGGGGAAACCCGTTAAAAATAAAAGCAAAATTTAAAAAAAAGTAAAAAAAATTCGTCTTTTTTTATGCTGTTTTCGCGTTAAAAGGGGGGGAAAAAAACTAAAAAAACGTGCTGTTTTGCTAAAAAAAACATTTTCAACATTTTAGATCTTTGAAAGTTCAAATAAAAGCAATATTAATAAAAAAAAATAAAAAAAAATTTGTCTTTTTTTATGCTGTTTTACGCGTTAAAACGCAAAATTAAAGCTAAAAAACGTGCTTTTTTGCAAAAAAGCTTTTTTAAAAGCTTTTTTTAGACCCGTTGAAATCGTTCAAATAGAAGCAATATTAATAAAAACGAATAATAAAAATTCGCCCTTTTTTATCTGTTTTGCGTTAAAACGCAGATTAAAGCTCAAAACGTGCGTTTTGCTAAAAAAAACATTTTCAAGCTTTTTTAAAACGTTGAAATCGTTCAAATAGGCAAATATTAATAAAAAAAGAATAAAAAAAAAATTTCGTCGTTTTTATGCTTTTTAAACCGTTAAAACGCAGTTTAAAAACTCAAACTTCTTTTTTTGCTAAAAAAAAAGCATTTTAAAAGCTTTTTTAGAACGTTGAAATCGTTCAAATAAAAGCAATATTAATAAAAACGAATAAAAAAAATTTCTCGTTTTTATGCTTTTTTTACGCGTTAAAACGCAGATTAAAGCTCAAAACGTTTTTGTTTTGTTTTAAAAAAAAGAAATTTTCAAGCATTTTTAGATCGTTGAAATCGTTCAAATAAAAACGCTATTAAAAAAAAACGAAAAAAAAATTTGTCGTTTTTATGCTTTTTTTTTACGCGTTAAAACGCAGATTAAAAGCTAAAAACGTGCTTTTTTTTCAAAAATAATTTTTTCAAGCTTTTTAAATCGTTAAAATTTGTTAAAATAAAAAGGCAATATTAAAAAAAAACGAATAATAAAAACTGTTTTATGCTGTTTTACGGGGTTAAAAACGCAGTTTAAAAGCTCAAAACGTGTTTTGTTTTGCTAAAATAACATTTTCAAGCATTTTAAATCGTTAAAATTTGTTCAAATAGAAACAATATTAATAAAAACAATTAAAAAAATTTTTAATTAAAAATTTTCCCGTCTTTTTTAAAAATGTTTTGTTTTTAAAACGTTAAAAAAGGGGGGGGGCCAGATTAAAACTCAAAACGTGCTGTTTTGCTAAAAAAAACATTTTCAAGAAAATTTTAGATCGTTGAAATCGTTCAAATAGACCCAATATTAATAAAAACGAATAAAAAAAAATTTCGTCTTTTTTATGCTGTTTTACGCGTTAAAACGCAGTTTAAAAACTCAAAACAATGTTTTTGCTAAAATAAGCTTTTTGGAAGCAGTTTGACCCGTTGAAATCGTTAAAAATAAAGCAATATTAAAAAAAAACGAATAAAAAAAGGTCGTTTTATGCTGTTTTACGCGTTAAAACGCGTTAAAAACCAAAACGTGCTGTTTTGTTTTAAAATAAAACATTTTCAAGCTTTTTTTAGATCGTTGAAATCGTTTCAAATAGACGCAAAAAGGGAAAAAACGAATAATAAAATTTTCGTCTTTTTTAAATGCTTTTTTACGTTAAAACGCAGTTTAAAAACCAAAACGTTCTTTTTTTGCAAAAATTTAAAGCATTTTCAAGCTTTTTTTAGACCCGTTGTCTTTTCAAATAGCCCAAATATTAATAAAAAGGGAAAATAATAAAAATTTCGTCTTTTTTATGCTTTTTTTACGCGTTAAAACGCAGTTTAAAAACTCAAAACGTGCTGTTTTGCTAAAATAAGCATTTTCAAGCTTTTTTAGATCGTTGAAATCGTTCAAATAGACATAATATTAATGAAAACGAAAAAAAAAAATTCGTCTTTTTTTCCTTTTTTTTACCCCGTTAAAACGCAGATTAAAACTCAAAACGTGCTGTTTTGCTAAAATAACCCATTTTCAAGCATTTTAGATCGTTGAAACCCGTTCAAATAGACGCAATATTAAAAAAAGGGAATAATAAAAAATTCGTCTTTTTTTATGCTGTTTTACCCGTTAAAACGCAGATTACAGCTCAAAACGTGCTGTTTTGTTTTAAAAAAAAGCATTTTCAAGCATTTTTAGATCTTTGAAATCGTTAAAAATAGAAGCAATATTAATAAAAACGAATAAAAAAAATTTCGTCTTTTTTATGCTCTTTTACGCGTTAAAACGAAAGAATAAAGCTCAAAACGTGCTGTTTTCCCAAAAAAAAAGCTTTTTTCAAAATTTTAGGTCTTTTGAAATCGTTCAAATAGAAGCAATATTAAAAAAAAGGAATAAAAAAAAATTCGTCGTTTTTCTTTTTTTTACGCCTTTAAAAACGCAGTTTAAAAACTCAAAACGTGCTTTTTTTGCAAAAAATAACATTTTCAAGTTTTTTTAGATCGTTGAAATGTTCAAATGACGCAATAAAAATAAAAACGAAAAAAAAATTTTTGTCGTTTTTTATGCTTTTACGCGTTAAAACGCAAATAAACTCAAAACGTGCTGTTTTGCTAAAATAAGCTTTTTTAAAAAATTTTTAAAGGTCGTTGAAATCGTTCAAATAGAAACAATATTAATAAAAACGAATAATAAAAATTTCGTCTTTTTTATGCTGTTTTACGCGTTAAAACGCAGTTTTAAAACTCAAAACGTGCTTTTTTGCTAAAATAAGCTTTTTCAAGTATTTTAGATCGTTGAAATCGTTCAAATAGACCCAATAAAAAAAAAAAACGAAAAAAAAAAAATTTCGTCGTTTTTATGCTGTTTTACGCGTTAAAACGCAGATTAAAGCCCCAAAACGTGCTGTTTTTTAAAAAATACGCATTTTCAAGCATTTTAGATCGTTGAAATCGTTTAAATAAAAACAATTTTAAAAAAATAATAAAAATTCGTCATTTTTATGCTGTTTTACGCGTTAAAACGCGGATTAAAGCTAAAAAACGTTCTTTTTTTGCTAAAAAAAAGCATTTTCAAGCTTTTTTAGACCCGTTGAAATCGTCAAATAGCCCGCAATATTAAAAAAAACGAATAATAAAAATTTCGCCCCGGGTTTTTAAAGTTTTTAAACGGGGTTAAAGGGGCCAGAAAAAAAGCTCAAAACGCGCTGTTTTGCTAAAATAAGCTTTTTCAAAGCATTTTAATCGTTGAAATCGTTCAAATAAAACAATTTAATAAAAACAAAAAAAAAAAATTTTTCGTTTTTATGCTGTTTTACGGGGTTAAACCAAAATTAAAGCTCAAAACGTGCTTTTTTCCCAAAAAAAAAGCATTTTCAAGCTTTTTTAGATCGTTGAATTTTCCTTTCCCAAATAAAACGCAATATTAATAAAAACGAATAAAAAAAAATTCGTCTTTTTTATTTTTGTTTTACGCTTTAAAAACGCGGGTTAAAACTCAAAACGTGCTGTTTTGCTAAAATAAGCTTTTTTCAAGCTTTTTTAAAATCGTTGAAATCGTTCAAAATAGAACCCAAAAATAAAAACGAATAAAAAAAAAATTTTTGTTTTATGCTGTTTGATTAAAACGCAGATTAAACTAAAAAACGTGCTGTTTTGTTAAAAAAAAACACCGGCTTTTTTTGGATCGTTTGAAATCGTTCAAATAAAAACAATATTAAAAAAAAACGAATAAAAAAAAATTCGTCTTTTTTATGCTTTTTTACGCGTTAAAACGCAGAATAAAACTAAAAACGTGCTTTTTTGCTAAAATAAGCTTTTTTCAAGCTTTTAAAGACCCGTTGAAATCGTTCAAATGGGAAGCAATATTAAAAAAAAACAAAATAAAAAAAAAATTTCGTCTTTTTTATGCTTTTTTTCCCCGTTAAAACGCAGTTTAAAAATTTTAAAAAACTTTCTTTTTTGCTAAAATAAGCATTTTCAAAGCTTTTTTAGATCTTGAAATCGTTAAAAATAGAAGCAATATTAATAAAAACGAATAAAAAAAAATTCGTCTTTTTTTAAATGCTTTTTTTACGCGTTAAAACGCAGTTTAAAAACCTCAAAACGTGCTGTTTTTGCTAAAATAAGCTTTTTTAAGCATTTTAGATCGTTGAAATCGTTCAAATAGACGCAATAAAAAAAAAAAACGAATAAAAAAAAAATTTCGTCGTTTTTTATGCTGTTTTCCGTTAAAACGCAGAAAAAAACCAAAACGTGCTTTTTTGCAAAAATAACCCTTTTTCCCAAGCTTTTAGATCTTTGGGAAATCGTTCAAAAAAACCCCAAATTATTAAAAAAAACAAATAATAAAAAATTTTGTCGTTTTTATGCTTTTTTACGCGTTAAGACGCAGATTAAAGCTCAAATCGTGCTTTTTTTGCTAAAATAAGCATTTTCAAAAATTTTAAATCCTTGAAGTCGTTCAAAATGAAGCAATATTAATAAAAAGGGGTAAAAAAAAATTTGGTTTTTTACTTGCTTTTTTTAACCTTTAAAAACGCAGTTTAAAAACTCAAAACTTTGCTGTTTTGCTAAAATAACCCTTTTTAACCAGATCGTTGAAACCCGTGAAAAATAGCGCAATAAAAATAAAAACGAATAAAAAAAATTTCGTCGTTTTTATGCTTTTTTTACGGGGTTAAAACGCAGAATAAAACTCAAAACTTGCTGTTTTGCTAAAAAAAATCTTTTTCCAAGCTTTTTTTAGATCGTTAAAATTTTTTCCAAATAGAATCAAAAATTAAAAAAAAACGAATAATAAAAAATTCGTGTTTTTTACCCTTTTCGGGTTTAAAAAACGCAGTTTAAAAAACTCAAAACGTGCTTTTTTCTAAAAAAAACTTTTTCCCAAGCTTTTAGACCCTTTTGGAAACCCGTTCAAATAGAAGAATTTTTAAAAAAAAACGAATAAAAAAAATTTTTCGTTTTATGCTTTTTACGCGTTAAAACGCAGATTAAAACTCAAAACGTGCTTTTTTTGCTTTAAAAATAAGCATTTTCAAGTTTTTTTAGATCTTTGGGAAATCGTTCAAAAGAAGCAATTTTAAATAAAAAACGAAAAAAAAAATTCGTCGTTTTTGCTGTTTGCGTTAAAGGGGGGGGTTGGCTCAAAACGTGCTGTTTTTTGCTAAAAAAAAAGCTTTTTTCAAGCATTTTAGATCTTTTGAAATCTTTTTCCCAAATAAAAGCAATTTTTTAAAAAAACGAATAAAAAAAAATTCGTCTTTTTTTAATGGCTTTTTACGCGTTAAAACGCAGTTTAAAAAGCTCAAAACTTGCTGTTTTGCTAAAATAAGCATTTTCAAGCATTTTAAAATCGTTGAAACCCCGTTCAAATAGACCCCAATAAAAAAAAAAAAACGAATAATAAAAATTTCGTCGTTTTTATGCTTTTTTTTACGCGTTAAAACGCGGGGAAAAAAACTCAAAACGTGCTGTTTTGTTTTAAAATAAGCTTTTTCAAGCATTCTAGATCGTTGAAATCGTTAAATAGACCCCAATTTATTAATAAAAACGAATAATAAAAATTTCGTCTTTTTTATGCTTTTTTTACCCCTTAAAACCCCAGTTAAAAAACTCAAATGGGTGCTGTTTTGCTAAAATAAGCATTTTTAAAGCTTTTTAAATCCCCAAGTCTTTTAAAAATAGAAACAATATTAATAAAAACGAATAAAAAAAAATTCGTCGTTTTTATGCTTTTTTACGCGTTAAAACGCAGTTTAAAAACTCAAAACGTGCTGTTTTCCCAAAAAAAAAGCATTTTCAAATTTTTTAGATCGTTGAAATCGTTCAAATAGACGAAATAAAATAAAAACAAATAAAAAAAAAATTTCGTCGTTTTTATGCTTTTTTTCGCGTTAAAACGCGGGGAATAAAGTTCAAAACGTGCTGTTTTGCTAAAATAAGCTTTTCCCAAGCATTTTAATCTTTTGAAACCCGTTCAAATAGACGCAATATTAATAAAAACGAATAATAAAAATTCGTCATTTTATGCTGTTTACGGGGAAAAACGCAGTTTTAAAGCTCAAAACGTGCTTTTGCTAAAAAAAAGCTTTTTTAAAGCATTTTAGATCGTTGAAACCCGTTAAAAATAGAAGCAATTTTAAAAAAAACAAAATAATAAAAAATTCGTCTTTTTTTATGCTTTTTTACGCGTTAAAACGCAGTTTAAAACTCAAAACTTGTTTTTTTGCTAAAAAAAAGCTTTTTCAAGCATTTTAGATCGTTGAAATCGTTAAATAGACGCAATATTAATAAAAACGAATAATAAAAATTCGTCTTTTTTATGCTTTTTTTACGCGTTAAAACGCAGTTTAAAAGCTCAAAACGTGCTTTTTTTAAAAAAGCATTTTCAAAGCTTTTTTAGATCGTGGGGAAATCGTTAAAATAGCCCAAATAAAAAAAAAACGAATAAAAAAAAATTTCGTCTTTTTTTATGCTTTTTTTACGCGTTAAAACGCAGAAAAAAAACTCAAAACGTCTTTTTTTCCCAAAAAAAAAAGCATTTTCAAGCTTTTTAGATCGTTGAAATCTTTCAAATAGACGCAATATTAAAAAAAACAAAATAAAAAAAAAATTTCGTCTTTTTTTTATGCTGTTTTACGCGTTAAAAGGGGGGGTTAAAAGCTCAAATGGGCCCTTTTTTTGTTTTAAAATAAGCTTTTCAAGCTTTTTAGATCGTTGAAATCTTTCCCTAAAACAATTTTAAAAAAAAAACAGAAAAAAAAATTCGTCTTTTTTATGCTGTTTACGCTTTAAAAACGCGGATTAAAACTCAAAACGTGCTTTTTTTTGCTAAAATAAGCTTTTTTAAAAGGCTTTTTTAGATCTTTTGGAAACCCTTTTAAAATTTAGACGCTATATTAATAAAAAAAAAATAAAAAAAAATTTCGTCTTTTTTTAATGCTGTTTTACGCGTTAAAACGCGTTCTCAAAACGTGCTGTTTTGTTTTAAAAAAAAAAGCATTTTTCAAGCTTTTTTTAGATCGTTGAAATTGTTCAAATAGACGCAATATTAAAAAAACGAATAATAAAAATTCGTCTTTTTTATGCTTTTTTACGCTTTAAAAAACGCAGATTAAAACTCAAAACGTGCTTTTTTTGCTAAAATAAGCTTTTTTAAAACATTTTAGATCGTCGAAATGGGTTAAAAATTTAGACGCAATAAAAATTAAAAACGAATAAAAAAAATTTCCCGTCGTTTTATGCTTTTTTTACGCGTTAAAACGCAGAAAAAATTTTAAAACGTGCTGTTTTCTAAAATAAGCTTTTTTCCCAAAGCTTTTTAGACCCGTTGAAAATCACTTTTAAAAATAGACGCAATATTAATAAAAAAAATAATAAAAATTTCGTCTTTTTTTATGCTTTTTTACGCGTTAAAACGCAGTTTAAAAACTCAAATCGTGCTTTTTTTGCTAAAATAAGCATTTTCAAGCATTTTAGATCTTTGGGGAAATCGTTCAAATAGAAGCAATATTAAAAAAAAACGAATAATAAAAAATTCGTGTTTTACTTTTTTACGCTTTAAAAACCAGTTTAAAAAACTCAAAACGTGCTTTTTTTGCAAAAATAAGCATTTTCAAGCATTTTAGATTTTGGGAAATTTCAAATAGACGTTTTATATTAATAAAAACAAATAATAAAAATTTCGTCTTTTTTATGCTGTTTTTTACGCGTTAAAACGCAAATTAAAACTCAAAACGTCTGTTTTGCAAAAAAATAAGCTTTTTCCCAAGCATTTTAGATCTTTGGGGAAACCCGTTCAAATAGACGCAATATTTAAAAACGAATAAAAAAAAATTTGTGTTTTTATCTTTTTTACGCGTTAAAACGCAGTTTAAAAAACTCAAAACGTGCTGTTTTAAAATAAGCATTTTCAAGCATTTTAGATCTTTGGGAAATCGTTCAAATAGACGCAAAAAAAATAAAAAACGAATAATAAAATTTCGTCGTTTTATGCTTTTTTAGGGTTAAAAAACGCGAAAAAAAAGTTTTAAAACGTGCTTTTTTTGCTAAAAAAAATTTTCAAGCATTTTGATGGTCGTTAAAATGACGCAATATTAATGAAAAAAAAAATTTCGTCTTTTTTATGCTGTTTTGCGTTAAAACGCAGATTAAACTCAAATCGTCTTTTTTGCTAAAATAAGCCGAAAATCGTTGAAATCGTTCAAATGAAACAATATTAAAAAAAAAGAAAAAAAAAAAAATTGTCTTTTTATGCTGTTTTCCAAAGCGCAGATTAAAGCTCAAAACGTGCTGTTTTGCTAAAAAAAAGCTTTTTTAAGTTTTTTTAGATCTTAAATCGTTCAAATAGCCCAATAAAATAAAAACGAATAAAAAAAAATTTCGTCGTTTTACTGCCGCGTTAAAACGCAGAATAAAGCTCAAAACGTGCTGTTTTGCTAAAATAAGCATTTTCAACATTTTAGATCGTTGAAATCGTTCAAATAGACGCAATAATAAAAAAAACGAATAATTTAATTCGTCGTTTTATGCTGTTTTGCGTTAAAACGCAGAATAAAGCTAAAAACGTGCTTTTTTTGCTAAAATAAGCATTTTCAAGCATTTTAGATCGTTGAAATCGTTCAAATGAACAATATTAAAAAAACGAATAATAAAAATGTCGACGTTTTTATGCTTTTTTACGCGCGCAGTTTAAAACTCAAAACGTGCTGTTTTTAAAAAAAAAGCATTTTCAAGCATTTTAGATCGTTGAAATTGTTTAAATGAAAAATTTTAAAAAAACGAATAAAAAAAAAAATTTGTCTTTTTTTATCTGTTTTCGCGTTAAAACCAGTTTAAAAACTAAAAACTCTTTTTTTGCTAAAAAAAACATTTTCAAGCTTTTAGATGTTAAAAATCGTTCAAAAGACGCAATATTAATAAAAACGAATAATAAAAAATTTCGTCGTTTTATGCTGTTTTACGCTTTAAAAACGCTGATTAAACTAAAAACGTGCTGTTTTGCTAAAATAAGCATTTAAGCATTTTAGATCGTTGAAATCGTTAAAATAGACGCAATATTAATAAAAAGGAAAATAAAAATTCATCTTTTTTATGCTGTTTTAGGGTTAAACCCAAAATTAAAGCTCAAAACGTGCTGTTTTTTTAAAAAAAAAAGCATTTTCAAGCATTTTAATCGTTGAAATCGTTCAAATAAACCCAATAAAAAAACGAATAGTAAAAATTTCGTCGTTTTTATGCTGTTTTACGCGTTAAAACGCAGATTCTCAAAACGTGCTTTTTTGGTTTTGGGGTTTTTTGGAATATTAATAAAAACGAATAATAAAAATTCGTCTTTTTGTATGCTGTTTTCGGGGTTAAAACTCAGATTAAAAAAAACGTGCTGTTTTCTAAAATAAGCATTTTAAAGCATTTTAGATCGTTGAAATCGTTCAAATAGACCTTTTTTAAAAAAAACGAATAAAAAAAAATTTCGTCGTTTTTTTGCTGTTTTGCGTTAAACGCAAAATAAAGCTCAAAACGTGCTGTTTTGCTAAAATTCTTTTTTCAAGCATTTTAGATCGTTGAAATCGTTAAAATAAAAGCAATATAAAAAACGAATAATAAAAATTCGTCTTTTTTATGCTGTTTTCGCGTTAAAACGCAGATTAAAGCTCAAAACGTGCTTTTTTCCTAAAATAAGCATTTTCAAGCATTTTAGATCGTTGAAATCGTTCAAATAGACGAAATTTTTTTAAAAAACGAATAAAAAAAACTTCGTTTTTTTGCTGTTTTACGCGTTAAACTTTTAAAGCTCAAAACGTGCTTTTTTGCTAAAATAATCATTTTAAAGCTTTTTTAGATCGTTGAAATCTTAAAAAATAGAAGCAATATTAATAAAACGAATAAAAAATTCGTCGTTTTTTTATTCTTTTTTTTAAATATTTGCGTCTTTTGAACGATTTCAACGTTTAAAAAATTTAAAAACACCCGTTAACCGAACGCGTAAAAAAATAAAAGGGAAATATTTTTTAAAATATTCTCAATGAACGATTTCAACGATAAAAAAAAACAAAAACCTTTTACCAACGAAA
>NW_027045906.1:10000-42555 GCF_025399875.1 Dalotia coriaria | reverse complement strand
GTTTTAGAAAACAGCTAGACGATCTTGAAATTTTTTTGAACAGCACGTTTTTGAGCTTTAATCTGCGTTTTAACGCGTAAAACAGCATAAAACGACAATTTTATTATTCGTTTTATTTATTCTTCTATTTGAACGATTCAACGATCAAAATGCGAAATGCTTATTTTGCAAAACAGCCGTTTTGAGCTTTAATCTGCGTTTAACGTAAACAAAAAACGACGAATTTTATTATTCGTTTTTATTAATATGCTTCTATTTGAACATTTCACGATCTAAAATGCTTGAAAATGCTTATTTTAGCAAAACGCCTTTGAGCTTTAATCTGCGTTTTCGCGTAAACACATAAACGCAAATTATTCGTTTTATTATACCTATTTGAACGATTTCACGATCAAAATGCGAAAATGCTTATTTAGCAAAACAGCCGTTGAGCTTTAATCGCGTTTTAGCGTAAATAGCATAAACGACGAAAATTTATTATTCGTTTTTATTAATTGCGTCTATTTGAACATTTCAACGATCTAAAATGTTGAAAATGCTTATTTTAGCAAAACAGCACGTTTGAGCTTTAATCTGCGTTTTAACGCGTAAACACATAAAACGACAATTTTATTATTCGTTTTTATTAATATTGCTTCTATTTGAACGATTTCAACGCTCAAAATGCTGAAAATGCTTATTTTAGCAAAACAGCACGTTTGAGCTTTAATCTGCGTTTTCACGCGTAAAACAGCATAAAACGACAGAATAATTATTATTCGTTTTTAGTTAATATTGCTTCTATTTGAACGATTTCAACGATCTAAAATGCTTGAAAATGCTTATATTAGCAAAACAGCACATTTTGAGCTTTAATCTGCGTTTTAACGCGAAAAGCATAAAACGACGAATTTTTATTATTCGTTTTTTATTAATATTGCTTCTATTTGAACGATTTCAACGATCTAAAATGCTTGAAAATGCTGATTTTTAGCAAAACAGCACGTTTTGAGCTTTAATCTGCGTTTTAACGCGTAAAACAGCATAAAACGACAAAATTTTTATTATTCGTTTTTATTAATATTGCGTCTATTTGAACGATTTCAACGATCTAAAATGCTTGAACATGCTTATTTTAGCAAAACAGCACGTTTTGAGCTTTAATCTGCGTTTTAACGCGTAAAACAGCATAAAACGACGAAATTTATATTATTCGTTTTTATTAATATTGCTTCTATTTGAACGATTTCAACGATCTAAAATGCTTGAAAATGCTTATTTTAGCAAAACAGCACGTTTTGAGCTTTAATCTGCGTTTTAACGCGTAAAACAGCATAAAACGACGAAATTTTTATTATTCGTTTTTATTAATATTGCGTCTATTTGAACGATTTCACGATCTAAAATGCTTGAAAATGCTTATTTTAGCAAAACAGCACGCTTTTGAGCTTTAATCTGCGTTTTAACGCGTAAAACAGCATAAAACGACGAATTTTTTATTATTCGTTTTTATTAATATTGCTTCTATTTGAACGATTTCAACGCTCTAAAATGCTTGAAAATGCTTATTTTAGCAAAACAGCACGTTTTGAGCTTTAATCTGCGTTTTAACGCGTAAAACAGCATAAAAACGACGAAATTTTTATTATTCGTTTTTATTAATATTGCGTCTATTTGAACGATTTCAACGCTCTAAAATGCTTGAAAATGCTTATTTTAGCAAAACAGCACGTTTTGAGCTTTTAATCTGCGTTTTAACGCGTAAAACAGCATAAAACGACGAATTTTTATTATTCTTTTTTATTAATATTGCTTCTATTTAACGATTTCAACGATCTAAAATGCTTGAAAATGCTTATTTTAGCAAAACAGCACGTTTTGAGCTTAAATCTGCGTTTTAACGCGTAAAACAGCATAAAACGACGAATTTTTATTATTCGTTTTTTTTAATATTGCTCTATTTGAACGATTTCAACGATCTAAAATGCTTGAAAATGCTTATTTTAGCAAAACAGCACGTTTTGAGCAAATCTGCGTTTTAACGCGTAAAACAGTATAAAAACGACGAAATTTTTATTATTCGTTTTTATTAATATTGCGTCTATTTGAACGATTTCAACGATCTAAAATGCTTGAAAATGCTTATTTTCAAAACAGCACGTTTTGAGCTTTAATCTGCGTTTTAACGCGTAAAACAGCATAAAACGACGAATATTTTATTATTTGTTTTTTTAAATATTGCTTCTATTTGAACGATTTCAACGATCTAAAATGCTTGAAAATCTTATTTTAGCAAAACAGCACGTTTTGAGCTTTAATCTGCGTTTTAACGCGTAAAACAAATAAACGACGAATTTTAATTCGTTTTTTTAGCATGCTCTATTTGAACGTTTTAAATCTAAAAGCTTGAAAATCTTATTTTAGAAACAGCCGTTTTTGAGCTTTAATCTGCGTTTTAACGCGTAAAACAGCATAAAACGACGAAATTTTATTATTCGTTTTTATTAATATTGCGTCTATTTGAACGATTTCAACGATCTAAAATGCTTGAAAATGCTTATTTTAGCAAAACAGCACGTTTTGAGCTTTAATCTCGTTTTAACGCGTAAAACAGAATAAAACGACGAATTTTTTATTATTCGTTTTTTATTATATGCTTCTATTTGAACGATTTCAACGATCTAAAATGCTTTGAAAATGCTTATTTTGCAAAACAGCACGTTTTGAGCTTCAATCTGCGTTTTAACGCGTAAAACAGCATAAAACGACGAAATGTTTATTATTCGTTTTTTATTAATATTGCGTCTATTTGAACGATTTCAACGATCTAAAAATGCTTGAAAGTGCTTATTTTAGCAAAACAGCACGTTTTGAGTTTTTAATCTGCTTTTTAACGCGTAAAACAGCATAAAACGACGATTTTTTAATATTCGTTTTTATTAATATTGCTTTATTTGAACGATTTCAACGATCAAAAAATGCTTGAAAATGTTATTTTAGCAAAAACAGCACGTTTTGAGCTTTAATCTGCGTTTTAACGCGTAAAATAGCATAAAAACGACAAAAAATTTTATTATTCGTTTTTATTAATATTGCGTCTATTTGAACGATTTCAACGATCTAAAATGTTTGAAAATGCTATTTTAGCAAACAGCACGTTTTGAGCTTTAATCTGCGTTTAACGCAAAAACAGAAAAAAACGACGAATTTTTAAGATTCGTTTTTATTAATATTGCTTCTATTTGAACGATTTCAACGCTCCAAAATGCTTGAAAATGCTTATTTTAACAAAACAGCACGTTTTGAGTTTAATTGCGTTTTCACGCGAAAACAGCATAAAAACGACGAAATAATTATTATTCGTTTTTATTAATAGTTCTATTTGAACGATTTCAACGATCTAAAATGCTTGAAAATGCTTATATTAGAAAAACAGCACATTTTGAGTTTAATCTGCGTTTTAACGCGTAAAACAGCATAAAAACGACGAATTTTTATCATTCGTTTTTATTAATATTGCTTCTATTTGAACGATTTCAACGATCTAAAATGCTTGAAAATGCTGATTTTAGCAAAACAGCAGTTTTGAGTTTAATCCGCGTTTTAACGCGTAAAACAGCATAAAAACGACAAAATTTTATTATTCGTTTTTATTAATATTGCGCCCATTTGAACGATTCAACGACTAAAAGCTTGAACATGCTTATTTTAGCAAAACAGCACGTTTTGAGCTTTAATCTGCTTTTTAACGCGTAAAACAGCATAAAAACGACGAAATTTTTATTATTCGTTTTAATATGTTCTATTTGAACGATTTCAACGATCAAAAATGCTTGAAAATGCTTTAATTAGCAAAACAGCATCTTTTGAGCTTTAATCTGCGTTTAACGCGAAAAACAGCATAAAAACGACGAATTTTTATTATTCTTTTTTATTAATATTGCTTCTATTTGAACGATTTCAACGATCTAAAATGCTTGAAAATGCTGATTTTAGCAAAACAGCACGTTTTGAGCTTTAATCTGCGTTTTAACGCGTAAAACAGCAAAAAAACGACAAAATTTTTATTATTCGTTATTTATTAATATTGCGTCTTTTTGAACGATTTCAACGATCTAAAATGCTTGAAAATGCTTATTTTAGCAAAACAGCACTTTTTTGAGTTTTAATCTGCGTTTTAACGCGTAAAACAGCATTAAAACGACGAATTTTATTATTCGTTTTTATTAATATTGCTTCTATTTGAACGATTTCAACGATCTAAAATGCTTGAAAATGCTTATTTTAGAAAAAACAGCACGTTTTGAGTTTTAATCTGCGTTTTAACGCGAAAAACAGCATAAAACGACGAAATTTTTATTATTCGTTTTTATTAATATTGCGTCTATTTGAACGATTTCAACGATCTAAAATGCTTGCAAATGCTTATTTTAGAAAAAACAGCACGTTTTGAGCTTTAATCTGCGTTTTAACGCGTAAAACAGCATAAAACGACGAATTTTTATTATTCGTTTTTATTAATATTGCGTCTATTTGAACGATTTCAACGATCTAAAATGCTTGAAAATGCTTATTTTAGCAAAACAGCACGTTTTGAGCTTTTAATCTGCGTTTTAACGCATAAAACAGAATAAAACGACGAATTTTTATTATTCGTTTTTATTAATATTGCTTCTATTTAAACGATTTCAACGATCTAAAATGCTTGAAAATGCTTATTGTAGCAAAACAGCACGTTTTGAGTTTAATCTGCGTTTTAACGCGTAAAACAGCATAAAACGACAAATTTTTTTATTATTCGTTTTTATTAATATTGCGTCTATTTGAACGATTTCAACGATCTAAAAATGCTTGAAAATGCTGATTTTAGCAAAACAGCACGTTTTGAGCTATAATCTGCGTTTTAACGCGAAAAAACAGCATAAAACGACGAAATTTTTATTATTCGTTTTTATTAATATTGCGCTATTTGAACGATTTCAACGATCTAAATGCTTGAAAATGATTATTTTAGCAAAACAGCACGTTTTGAGCTTTAATCTGCGTTTTAACGCGTAAAACAGCATAAAAACGACAATTTTTATTATTCGTTTTTATTAATATAGCTTCTATTTGAACGATTTCAACGATCTAAAATGCTTGAAACGCTTATTTTAGCAAAACAGCACGTTTTGAGCTTTTAATCTGCGTTTTAACGCGAAAAACAGCATAAAAACGACGAATTTTTTATTATTCGTTTTTATTAATATTGCGTCTATTTGAGCGATTTCAACGATCTAAAATGCTTGAAAATGCTTATTTTAGCAAAACAGCACGTTTTGAGTTTAATCTGCTTTTTAACGCGTAAAACAGCATAAAAAACGACGAATTTTATTATTCGTTTTTATTAATATTGCTTCTATTTGAACGATTTCAACGATCTAAAATGTTATTTTAGCAAAACAGCACGTTTTGAGCTTCAATCTGCTTTAACGCGAAAAACAGCATAAAACGACGAAATTTTTATTATTCGTTTTTATTAATGTTGCGTCTATTTGAAACGATTTCAACGATCTAAAATGCTTGAAAATGCTTTTTTTAAAGAAAACAGCACGTTTTGAGCTTTAATCTGCGTTTTAACGCGTAAAACAGCAAAAAACGACGAATTTTTTTATTCGTTTTTATTAATATTGCTTCATTTGAACGATTTCAACGATCTAAAATGCTTGAAAATGCTTATTTTAGCAAACAGCACGTTTTGAGCTTTAATCTGCGTTTTAACGCGTAAAACAGCAAAAAAAACGACGAAATGTTTATTATTCGTTTTTTTAAATATTGCGTCTATTTGAACGATTTCAACGATGTAAAATGCTTGAAAGTGCTTATTTTAGCAAAACAGCACGTTTTGAGTTTAATCTGCGTTTTAACGCGTAAAACGGCAAAAAAACGACGTTTTTTTTTAATATTCGTTTTTATTAATATTGCTTCTATTTGAACGATTTCAACGATCTAAAATGCTTGAAAATGCTTATTTTAGAAAAACAGCACGTTTTGACTTTAATCTGCGTTTTAACGCGTAAAATAGCATAAAACGACGAAAATTTTATTATTCGTTTTTATTAATATTGCGTCTATTTAAAATCGATTTCAACGATCAAAAATTTTTTGAAAATGTTTATTTTAGCAAAACAGCACGTTTTGAGTTTAATCTGCGTTTTAACGCGTAAAACAGCATAAAAACGACGAATTTTTTATTATTCGTTTTTATTAATATTGCTTCTATTTGAACGATTTCAACGCTCCAAAATGCTTGAAAATGCTTATTTTAGAAAAAACAGCACGTTTTGAGCTTTTAATCTGCGTTTTCACGCGTAAAACAGCAAAAAAACGACGAAATTTTTATTATTCGTTTTTTATTAATATTGCTTCTATTTGAACGATTTCAACGATCTAAAATGCTTGAAAATGCTTATATTAGCAAAACAGCACGTTTTGAGCTTTAATCTGCGTTTTAACGCGTAAAACAGCATAAAACGACGAATTTTTTATTATTCGTTTTTATTAATATTGCGTCTATTTGCGTTTTAACGATCTAAATGCTTAAAATGCGTTTAGCAAACAGCACTTTTTGGGCTAAAACGCGTTTTAACGCGTAAACAGCATAAAACGACGAAATTTTTATTATTCGTTTTTTATTAATTTTCGTCTATTTGAACGATTTCAACGATCTAAAAATGCTTGAAAATGATTATTTTAGCAAAACAGCACGTTTTGAGCTTTAATCTGCTTTTTTAACGCGTAAAACAGCATAAAACGACGAATTTTTTATTATTCGTTTTTATTAATATAGCTTCTATTTGAACGATTTCAACGATCAAAAAATGCTTGAAACTGCTTATTTTAGCAAAACAGCACGTTTTGAGCTTTAATCTGCGTTTAACGCGTAAAACAGCATAAAACGACGAATTTTTTTTATTCGTTTTTATTAATATTGCGTCTATTTGAGCGATTTCAACGATCTAAAATGTTTGAAAATGTTATTTTAGCAAAACAGCACTTTTTGAGCTTAATCTGCTTTTTAACGCGTAAAACAGCAAAAAAACGACGAATTTTTTATTATTCGTTTTTATTAATATTGCCTATTTGAACGATTTCAACGATCTAAATGCTTATTTTAGCAAAACAGCATTTTGAGCTTCAATCTGCGTTTTAACGCGTAAAACAGCATAAAAAAACGACGAAATTTTTTATTATTCTTTTTTATTAATGTTGCGTCTATTTGAACGATTTCAACGATCAAAAGGGCTTGAAATGCTTATTTTAGCAAAACAGCAGTTTGGATTTTAATCTGCTTTTTTAACGCGAAAAACAGCAAAAAACGACGAATTTTTATTATTCGTTTTTTTATTAATATTGCTTCATTTGAACGATTTCAACGATCTAAAATGCTTGAAAATGCTTATTTTAGCAAAACAGCACGTTTTGAGCTTTAATCTGCGTTTTAACGCGAAACAGCATAAAAACGACGAAAATGTTTATTATTCTTTTTAAATATTGCGTCTATTTGAACGATTTCAACGATGTAAAATGCTTAAAAAAGTGTTATTTTAGCAAAACGCACGTTTTGAAGTTTTAATTGCGTTTAACGCTAAAACGGCAAAAAAAACGACGATTTTTTAATATTCGTTTTATTAATATTGCTTATATTTGAACGATTTCAACGATCAAAAAATGCTTGAAAATGCTTATTTTAGCAAAACAACGTTTTGAGCTTTAATCTGCGTTTAACGCGTAAAATAGCATAAAACGACGAAATTTTATATTCGTTTTTATTAATATTGCGTCTTTTTGAACGTTCAACGATTAAAAATGTTTGAAAATCTTATTTTAGCAAAACAGCACGTTTTGAGCTTTAATCTGCGTTTTAACGCGTAAAACGCATAAAACGACAATTTTTATTATTCGTTTTTAAATTGCTTTATTTAACGATTTAACGCCCCAAAAAATGCTTGAAAATGCTTATTTTATAAAACAGCATCGTTTTTGAGTTTTAATCTGCGTTTTCACGCTGTAAAACAGCAAAAACGACGAAATTTTATTATTCGTTTTTATTAAATTGCTTCTATTTGAACGATTTCAACGATCTTAAATGCTTGAAAATGCTTATATTAGCAAACAGAAATTTTTGAGCTTTAATCTGCGTTTTAACGCGTAAAACAGCAAAACGACGTTTTATTATTCTGTTTTATTAATATGCTTTATTGAACGATTTAAACGATCTAAAATGCTTGAAAATGCTTTATTTTAGCAAAACAGCACGTTTTGAGTTTAATCTGCGTTTAAGCGTAAAAAGCAAAAAAACGACGAAATTTTATTATTCGTTTTATTAATATGTTCTATTTGAACGATTTCAACGATCTAAAATGCTTGAAAATGCTGATTTTAGCAAAACAGCACGTTTTGAGTTTAATCTGCGTTTTAACGCGTAAAACAGCAAAAAACGACAAAATTTTTATTATTCGTTTTTATTAATATTGCGTCTTTTGAACGATTTCAACGATCTAAAATGCTTGAAAATGTTATTTAGCGCAAAACAGCACGTTTTGAGCTTTAATCTGCGTTTTAACGCGTAAAAAAAGCAAAAAAACGACGAAATTTTTTATTCGTTTTTATTAATATTGCTCCATTTGAACTTTCAACGATCTAAAATGCTGAAAATGCTTATATTAGCAAAACAGCACATTTTGAGCTTTAATCTGCGTTTTAACGCGTAAAACAGCATAAAACCGACGAATTTTTATTATTCGTTTTATTAATATTGCTTCTATTTGAACGATTTCAACGATCTAAAATGCTTGAAAATGCTTATTTTAGCAAAACAGCACGTTTGAGCTTTAATCTGCGTTTTAACGCGTAAAACAGCATAAAACGACGAATTTTTATTATTCGTTTTTATTAATATTGCGTCTATTTGAACGATTTAACGATCTAAAATGCTTGAAAATGCTTATTTTAGCAAAACAGCACGTTTGAGCTTTAATCTGCGTTTTAACGCGTAAAAACAGCATAAAAACGACGAATTTTTTATTATTCGTTTTTATTAATATTGCTTCTATTTGAACGATTTCAACGATCTAAAATGCTTGAAAATGCTTATTTTAGCAAAACAGCACGTTTTGAGTTTTAATCTGCGTTTTAACGCGTAAAACAGAATAAAACGACGAATTTTTATTATTCGTTTTTATTAATATTGCGTCTATTTGAACGATTTCAACGATCTAAAATGCTTGAAAATGCTTATTTTAGCAAAAACAGCACGTTTTGATTTAATCTGCGTTTTTAACGCGTAAAACAGAATCATAAAACGACGAAATTTTTATTATTCGTTTTTATTAATATTGCGTCTATTTGAACGATTTCAACGATCTAAAATGCTTGAAAATGCTTATTTTAGCAAAACAGCACGTTTTGAGCTTTAATCTGCGTTTTAACGCGTAAAACAGCATAAAAACGACGAAATATTTTATTATTCGTTTTCTATTAATATTGCTTCTATTTGAACGATTTCAACAATCTAAAATGCTTGAAAATGCTTATTTTAGCAAAACAGCACGTTTTGAGCTTTTAATCTGCGTTTTAACGCGTAAAACAGCATAAAAACGACGAATTTTTATTATTCGTTTTTATTAATATTGCTTCTATTTGAACGATTTCAACGATCTAAAATGCTTGAAAATGCTTATTTTAGCAAAACAGCACGTTTTGAGCTTTAATCTGCGTTTTAACGCGTAAAACAACATAAAAACGACAAATTTTTATTATTCGTTTTGATTAATATTGCTTCTATTTGAACGATTTCAACGATCTAAAATGCTTGAAAATGCTTATTTTAGCAAAACAGCACGTTTTGAGTTTAGTCTGCGTTTTAACGCGTAAAACAGTATAAAACGACGAAATTTTTATTATTCGTTTTTATTTATATTGCGTCTATTTCAACGATTTCAACGATCTAAAATGCTTGAAAATGATTATTTTAGCAAAACAGCACGTTTTGAGCTTTAATCTGCGTTTTAACGCGTAAACAGCATAAAAAACGACGAAATTTTTATTATTCGTTTTTATTAATATTGCTTCTATTTGAACGATTTCAACGATCTAAAATGCTTGAAAATGCTTATTTTAGCAAAACAGCACGTTTTGAGCTTTAATCTGCGTTTTAACGCGTAAAAACAGCATAAAACGACGAAATTTTTATTATTCGTTTTTATTAATATTGCGTCTATTTGATCGATTTCAACGATTAAAATGCTTGAAAATGCTTATTTTAGCAAAACAGCACGCTTTGAGTTTTAATCTGCGTTTTAACGCGTAAAACAGCATAAAAAGACGAATTTTTATTATTCGTTTTTATTAATATTGCTTCTATTTGAACGATTTCAACGATCTAAAATGCTTGAAAATGCTTATTTTAGCAAAACAGCACGTTTTGAGCTTTAATCTGCGTTTTAACGCGTAAAACAGCATAAAACGACGAATTTTTATTATTCGTTTTATTAATATTGCTCTATTTGAACGATTTCAACGATCTAAAATGCTTGAAAATGCTTATTTTAGCAAAACAGCACGTTTTGAGTTTTAATCTACGTTTTAAAGCGTAAACAGCATAAAACGACGAATTTTTTATTATTCGTTTTTATTAATATTGCTTCTATTTGAACAATTTCAACGATCTAAAACGCTAGATAATGCTTATTTTAGCAAAACAGCGCGTTTTGAGCTTTAATCTGCGGTTTAACGCGTAAAACAGCATAAAAACGACGAAATTTTTTATTATTCGTTTTTATTAATATTGCGTCTATTTGAACGATTTCAACGATCTAAAATGCTTGAAAATGATTATTTTAGCAAAACAGCACGTTTTGAGCTTTAATCTGCGTTTTAACGCGTAAAACAGCATAAAACGACGAATTTTTTATTATTCGTTTTATTAATATTGCGTCTATTTGAACGATTTCAACGATCTAAAATGCTTGAAAATGCTTATTTTAGCAAAACAGCACGTTTTGAGCTTTTATCTGCGTTTTAACGCGTAAAACAGCATAAAATCGACGAATTTTTATTATTCGTTTTTATTAATATTGCTTCTATTTGAACGATTTCAACGATCTAAAATGCTTAGAAAATGCTTATTTTAGCAAAACAGCACGTTTTGAGCTTTAATCTGCGTTTTAACGCGTAAAACAGCATAAAACGACGAAATTTTAATTATTCGTTTTTATTAATATTGCTTCTATTTGAACGATTTCAACGATCTATAATGCTTGAAAATGCTTATTTTAGCAAAACAGCACGTTTTGAGCTTTTAATCTGCGTTTTAACGCGTAAAACAGCATAAAACGACGAATTTTTTATTATTCGTTTTTATTAATATTGCTTCTATTTGAACGATTTCAACGATCTAAAATGCTTGAAAATGCTTATTTTAGCAAAACAGCACGTTTTTAGCTTTAATCTGCGTTTTAACGCGTAAAACAGCATAAAACGACGAAATTTTTATTATTCGTTTTTATTAATATTGCGTCTATTTGAACGATTTCAACGATTTAAAATGCTTGAAAATGCTTATTTTAGCAAAACAGCACGTTTTGAGCTTTAATCTGCGTTTTAACGCGTAAAACAGCATAAAACGACGAATTTTTATTATTCGTTTTTTATTAATATTGCTTCTATTTGAACGATTTCAACGATCTAAAATGCTTGAAAATGCTTATTTTAGCAAAACAGCACGTTTTGAGCTTTAATCTGCGTTTTAACGCGTAAAACAACATAAAAACGACAAATTTTCTATTATTCGTTTTGATTAATATTGCTTCTATTTGAACGATTTCAACGATCTAAAATGCTTGAAAATGCTTATTTTAGCAAAACAGCACGTTTTGAGCTTTAGTCTGCGTTTTAACGCGTAAAACAGTATAAAAACGACGAAATTTTTATTATTCGTTTTTATTTATATTGCGTCTATTTCAACGATTTCAACGATCTAAAATGCTTGAAAATGATTATTTTAGCAAAACAGCACGTTTTGAGCTTTAATCTGCGTTTTAACGCGTAAAACAGCATAAAAACGACGAAATTTTTATTATTCGTTTTTATTAATATTGCTTCTATTTGAACGATTTCAACGATCTAAAATGCTTGAAAATGCTTGTTTTAGCAAAACAGCACGTTTTGAGCTTCAATCTGCGTTTTAACGCGTAAAACAGCATAAATACGACAAAATTTTTATTATTCGTTTTTTATTAATGTTGCGTCTATTTGAACGATTTCAACGATCTAAAATGCTTGAAAATGCTTATTTTAGCAAAACAGCACGTTTTGAGCTTTTAATCTGCGTTTTAACGCGTAAAAGAGCATAAAACGACAAATTTTTTATTATTCATTTTAATTAATATTGCTTCTATTTGAACGATTTCAACGATCTAAAATGCTTGAAAATGCTTATTTTAGCAAAACAGCACGTTTTGAGCTTCAATCTGCGTTTTAACGCGTAAAACAGCATAAAAACGACGAAATGTTTATTATTCGTTTTTATTAATATTGCGTCTATTTGAACGATTTCAACGATCTAAAATGCTTGAAAATGCTTATTTTAGCAAAACAGCACGTTTTGAGCTTTTAATCTGCGTTTTAACGCGTAAAACAGCATAAAACGACGAATTTTTTATTATTCGTTTTTATTAATATTGCTTCTATTTGAACGATTTCAACGATCTAAAATGCTTGAAAATGCTTATTTTAGCAAAACAGCACGCTTTGAGCTTTAATCTGCGTTTTAACGCGTAAACAGCATAAAAACGACGAATTCTTTATTATTCGTTTTTATTAATATTGCTTCTATTTGAACGATTTCAACGCTCTAAAATGCTTGAAAATGCTTATTTTAGCAAAACAGCACGTTTTGAGCTTTAATCTGCGTTTTAACGCGTAAAACAGCATAAAACGACAAATTTTTATTTTTTTATTTATTGGCGGCCTTTTTTAAAAAGGGATTTTTCCCGATCAAAAAAAAATTTGGTTTTTTAAAATTGTTTAAAAATTTTAAAAACGGGGCAAACTTTTTTTTTTTTTTTTTTTTGAGCTTTAAAAAAAAAAAAAAAAAAAAAAAAAAAAAAAAAAAAAAAAAAAAAAAAAAAAAAAAAAAAAAAAAAAAAAAAAAAAAAAAAAAAAAAAAAAAAAAAAAAAAAAAAAAAAAAAAAAAAAAAAAAAAAAAAAAAAAAAAAAAAAAAAAAAAAAAAAAAAAAAAAAAAAAAATTTTTTTTTTTTTTTTTTTTTTTTTTTTTTTTTTTTTTTTTTTTTTTTTTTTTTTTTTTTTTTTTTTTTTTTTTTTTTTTTTTTTTTTTTTTTTTTTTTTTTTTTTTTTTTTTTTTTTTTTTTTTTTTTTTTTTTTTTTTTTTTTTTTTTTTTTTTTTTTTTTTTTTTTTTTTTTTTTTTTTTTTTTTTTTTTTTTTTTCCCCTTTTTTTTAACCTTTTAAAACAAAAAAATTTTTTTTTTTAAAAAAACGACAAATTTTTAATGTTTTTTAAAACCCTTTTTAACTTTAACGTTAAAAAAAAAAAATTTTTAAAGCAAAAACGTTTTTTTTTTTTTTTAAAAAAACAAAAAAAAAATTTTTTAAAATTTTTTTTAAAAAATTTTTTTTTTAACTTTCAAAACTTGAAAATTTATTTTAAAAAAAGCCTTTTTTTAACTTTTTAACCAAAAAAGCTAAAAGCTTTTTTTAACCTTTTATTAATTTGCCTTTTAACGTTTAACGATAAAAAAAATTTTTTTTAAAAAACCCCCTTTATTAACGTTTTAAGGGTTAAAACAAAAAAATTTTTTTTTTGGTTTTTTTAATTTGCTTTTAACGTTTAACGCTAAAAGCAAAAATTTTTTTTTTTAAAAAGTTTTTTTGCCCCTTTTTTTTTTAAGCGAAAAAAAAAAAAAACACAATTTTTTTCGTTTTTAAAAACTTTTTTTAACGAAAATTAAAATCTTAAAATTTTTTTTTCCCAAAGGTTTAACAAAATTGGGTTTTAAAAAACGAAAAAAGGACTTTTTTTTTTTTTTTTAAAAGTTTTTTTCGTTTAAAATTAAAATCGAAAATTTTTTTAAAACGCCTTTTTAGTTTTAAGCTTTTAAGCAAAACGGGGAAAAAAAAAATTTTTTTTTTTTATTTTTTTTAAATTTAAATTAAAACAAAATTTTTTTTTTTAAAAAAAAAGGGTTTTTTTTAACCAACCCAAAAATAAAACGACGTTTTTTAATTGTTTTATTAATATTTTTTATTTAAGATTTAATTTAAAATTTGAAAATTTTTTTTAGCAAAAAAGTTTTTTTTTAAACCTAAAAAAATTTTTAAAAAAAAATTTTTTTTTATTCTTTTTATTAAATTTCAAGGTTTAAGTTAAAAATTTTTAAAAAAATTTTCCCGTTTTAGTTTAACGCGTTTAAAAAACAAAAAAAAAAAAAATTTTTTTTTTTTTTTTTTAAAATTTTTTTATTTAAATTTAAAATTTAAAAGCGAAAAGATTTTAAACCTTTTTTTTTTAACGCTTTAACGCGAAAAATTTTTTAAAAAAATTTTTTTTTTTTTTTATTAAATTTTTTTTAAAACGATTTAACTTAAAAGCTTAAAATGTTTTTAAAAACAGCTTTTTAGAAATTTTTAACCGTAAAAAAAAAAAAGGTTTTTTTTTTTTCTTTTTTAAAAAATTTTTTTAAAAAAAAGGGTTTAAAGGGAAAATTTTTATTTTAGCAAAAAACACATTTTTTTAAATTGGTTTAAAAAAATAAAAAAACAAAATTTTTAATTTTTTTATTAAATTTTTTTTGAACGAAAAACGCTAAAATGTTAAAAGTTTTTTTAAACAAAAACCTTTTTTTTAATCTTTTTTAACCAAAAACAAAAAAACCCAAAAATTTTTTTAAATTTTTTTTTAAAAATTTGCTTTTATTTGCGTTTAACGTTAAAAAGCTTAAAAGCTTATTTTGAAAAAGGAATTTTTGGTTTTTTAATTTGGGTTTTTAAGAAAAAAGCAAAAGTTTTTTTACCCTTTTTTATTTCCTTTTCCCCCTTAAAAGCTTGAAAATTTTTTAAAAAACCCGTTTTATTTTTAATTGCGTTTTAACGAAAACACAAAAAAACCAAAATTTTTTTATTTTGAAAAGCCTTTTTTTTAAAAATTTAAACAAAAAATTTAAAATGCATTTTAAAAAACCCTTTTTTTAATTTTTTTTTTTCCCAAAAGAAAAAAAGGAATTTTTTACCCAAAAATTTTTTATTTAACGATTTAACGTCAAAATTTTAAAAGTTTTTTTAAAAAAAAGTTTTTTTTGGTTTGGGGTTAAAAAGCTAAAAGGAATTTTTAACTTTTTTTTTAAATTGCTTTTTTTTAAATTTTTTTTAAAAATCAAAATTTTTTTTTTTAGCAAAAAACTTTTAGCAATTGGTTTAACGCGAAAAAGCAAAAAAAACAAAATTTTTTTTAATTCGTTTTTATTAATATTGCTTCTATTTGAACGATTTCAACGATCAAAATGCTTGAAATGCTTATTTAGCAAAAAAAAATTTTTTTTAATCTGCTTTTTTAACGCGTAAAACGAAAAAAAACGACTTTTTATTATTCTTTTTTTTAAAAGTTTTTTGGAAGATTTAACTTTAAAATGGAAAAGCTTTTTTTAGCAAAAAACTTTTTTAATCTGCGTTTTCGGAAAACCCAAAAAAAAAAAAAATTTTTTTATTATTCGTTTTTATTAATTTTTTTTTGGGAACGATTTCAACGATCTAAAATTTAAAATTTATTTTAGCAAAAAAACAGGAGTTTTTAATCTGCTTTTTAAAAAACAGATAAAAACGACGAATTTTTTTTTATTTTTTTTTTTTTTTTTTCCAAACGATTAAAAATGCTTAAAATCTTTTTTTTAAAAAAAAGGGGTTTTTGCTTTTAACGGTTTAACGCTAAACAAAAAAAAAATTTTTTTTTATTTTTTTATTTAGCTCTATTTGAACGATTTCAACGATCAAAATGCGAAAATCTTATTTTAGCAAAACAGCACGTTTTAGTTTTTAACGCTTTTTAACGCTAAAACCAAAAAAAATTTTTTTTTTTTTTTTATTTAAATTTTTTTTAAAAGTTTAAATAAAAAATTTGCAAAAATTTTTTTAAAAAACCCAACGTTTTTAAATTTTTAACGTTTTTAACGCGAAAAAAAAAAACCGTTTTTTATTTTTTTTTTTAAAATTTTTATTTAAATTTAACGCCTAAAAGTTTTTAAAATGCATTTTAGCAAAAAAGCACGGTTTTTTAATTGGTTTTAATAAAAAGATAAAAAACAAAATTTTTTTTTTTTTTAAAAGTTTTTTTGAACGATTTAACGCTTTTTTAAAAATTTTAAAAAAAAAAAAAATTTTTTTTTAATTTTTTTTAATAAAAAGAAAAAAAGACGTTTTTTAATTTTTGTTTTTAAAATTTTGTTTTTTTGAAATTTAAGTTAAAAAATGCTTAAAAGCTGAACAAAAACAGATTTTATTAATTTTTTAAATAAAACACATAAAAACAAAAAATTTTTTTTTTTTTTAAAATTTTCCCATTTAAACTTTTTCCTTTTTTAAAATTTTTTTTTTAAAAACCCAACTTTTATTTTAATTCTTTTAAGCAAAAAAAAAAACACAATTTTTTTATAAAAGTTTTAAAAATTCTTTTTTTCGTTTAAATTAAATTTAAAAATCTATTTACAAAACAGCATTTTTAGTTTTAATTTTTTAACGCGTTCCCAAAAAAACGCGTTTTTTTTCCCTTTTTTTTATATTCGTTTTTAAATTTTCCATTAAAACTTAAAATGCTTTTTGAAAACCCCTTTTGAGAACGCTTTTTAAAAAAAAAAAAAACGAATTTTTTTTTTTTTTTATTCTTTTTTAAATTTTCCATTAAATTTAAAACTTTTTTAAAAGAAAAAAACCCCTTTTTTGTTTTTTTGGGTTTTTTTTGGGGTAAAACCAAAAAAAAATTTTTTTTTTTTTTTTATTGGTTTTTTTTAAAAGGTTAAAAATTTTTTTTTTTAAAAAAAAAACCCCTTTTTATTTTTTTTTTTAAAAAAAAGCTAAAACGGTTTTTTTATTATTCGTTTTTATTAATATTGCTTCTATTGAACGATTTCAAGATCTAAAAATGCTTGAAAATGCTTATTTTAGCAAAACAGCACGTTTTGAGCTTTAATCTGCGTTTTAACGCGTAAAACTGATAAAACGTAGAATTTTTATTATTCGTTTATTATATTGATCTATTTGAACGATTTCAACGATTTAATATTGAATTTTATATTTCATAACGTTTAACGCATCTTGAAGCTTTTTTACAAAACAATTTTATTATTCGTTTTTTATAAATGCTTCTAAAGAAAATTTAACGTTTAAAATTGCTCTAAAATGCTATTTCAAGCAAACAGCACGTTTTGAGTTTAAATCTGCGTTTTAACGCGTAAAACAGCATAACGAAATAACGTTTTATTATTCTTTTTGAAATTTCATCTATTAAATTTGAACGTTTTGCTAAAGCTTTTAGCTAATATTGCTTTTTATATTCTTTATTTGAACGATTTCAACGATCTAAAATGCTTGAAAATGCTTATATTAGCAAAACACAGCTTTTGAGCTTTTAATCTGCGTTTTAACGCGTAAAACAGCATAAAAACGACGAATTTTTATTATTCGTTTTTATTAATATTGCTTCATTTGAACGATTTCAAGATCTAAAATGCTTGAAAATGCTTATTTTAGCAAAAACAGCATCGTTTTGAGCTTTAATCTGCGTTTTAACGCGTAAAACAGCATAAAAACGACGAAATTTTTATTATTCGTTTTTTAATATTGCTCTATTTGAACGATTTCAACGATTAAAATTTTGAAAATGCTTTTATTAGCAAAACAGCACTTTTGAGTTTTAATCTGCGTTTTAACGCGTAAAACATCATTAAAACGACAATTTTTATTATCGTTTTTGATTAATATTGCTCTATTTGAACGATTTCAACGATCTAAAATGCTTGAAAATGCTTATTTTAGCAAAACAGACGTTTTGAGTTTTTAATTTTTTTTTTTTAAAATTGCTTTAAACGATTCAACGATAAAATGCTTAAAAATTATTTTAAAAGCATTTTAAACTTTTAACCGTTAAGCTAAAAGCATTAAAACGACGAATTTTTTTATTCGTTTTTATTAAATTGCATCTATTTAACGATTTCAACGATCTAAAATGCTTGAAAATGCTTATTTTAGCAAAACAGCACGTTTTGAGCTTTAATCTGCGTTTTAACGCGTAAAACAGCATAAAAACGACGAAATTTTTATTATTCGTTTTTTATTAATATTGCGTCTATTTGAACGATTTCAACGATCTAAAATGCTTGAAAATGCTTATTTTAGCAAAACAGCACGTTTTGAGCTTTAATCTGCGTTTTAACGCGTAAAACAGCATAAAACGACGAATTTTTATTATTCGTTTTTATTAATATTGCTTCTGTTTGAAAGATTTCAACGATCTAAAATGCTTAAAAATGATTATTTTAGCAAAACAGCACGTTTTGAGCTTTAATCTGCGATTTTACGCGTAAAACAGCACAAAACGACGAAATTTTTATTATTTGTTTTTAATATTGCGTCTATTTGAACGATTTCAACGATCTAAAATGCTTGAAAATGCTTATTTTAGCAAAACAGCAATTTTGAGCTTTAACCTGCGTTTTAACGCGTAAAACAGCATAAAAACGACGAATTTTTATTATTCGTTTTTTATTATTGCTTCTATTTGAACGATTTCAACGATCTAGAATGCTTGAAAATGCTTATTTTAGCAAAACAGCACGTTTTGAGCTTTTAATCTGCGTTTTAACGCGTAAAACAGCATAAAGACGACGAATTTTTTATTATTCGCGTTTTATTAATATTGCTTCTGTTTAAAAGATTTCAACGATCAAAAAATGCTTAAAATGATTTTTTTAAACAAAACAGCACGTTTTGAGCTTTAATCTGCGATTTAACGCGTAAAACAGAAAACAAAACGACAAAATTTTATTATTTTTTTTTTAATTTGCGTTTTGGGGGGAAGGGATTTCAACGATCAAAAATGCTTGAAAATGCTTTTTTTAAGCAAAAAAAAGCACATTTTGGGGTTTTAACCTGCTTTTTTAAGGGAAAAACGCAAAAAAAACGACAAATTTTTTTATTTTTCGTTTTTTTAAATTATTCTTTTTATTTGAACGATTTCAACGATCTAGAATGTTTTGGAAAAATCTTTTTTTTAGCAAAACAGCACGTTTTAAAGGTTTTAATCTGCGTTTTAACGCGAAAAACAGCAAAAAAAACGACAAAAATTTTTTTAATTTTTCCCCGTTTTTTATTAATATTCTTCTATTTGAACGATTTCAACGATCTAAAATGCTTGAAAATGCTTATTTTAGAAAAAACAGCACGCTTTGAGTTTTAATCGCGTTTTAACGCGTAAAACAGCATAAAAGGGCAAAATTTTTTTATTATTCGTTTTTTTTAATTTCTTCTATTTAAAACGTTTTCCCAAACCGCTCTAAAATGCGAAAATGTTTTTTAGAAAAAAACAGCACGTTTTGTTTTTTTAATCTGCTTTTTTAACGCGTAAAACAGCAAAAAAAGGGCAAAAATTTTTATTATTCGTTTTTTATTTTTTTGTTTATTTGAACGATTTCAACGATCTAAAATGCTTGAAAATGCTTATATTAGAAAAACCCAGCACATTTTGAGTTTTAAATTTGCGTTTTAACGGTAAAAAACAAAAAAACGACGAATTTTTTATTATTCGTTTTTTATTATTTGCCCCTTTTTGGGAACGATTTCAACGATCAAAAAGGGCGAAAATCCCGATTTTAGCAAAACACCCACGTTTTGAGTTTTAATCTGCGTTTTAACGCGAAAAAACAGCAAAAAAACGACGAAATTTTTTTTATTCTTTTTAAAAATTGCCTCTATTTGAACAAATTTAAACGATTAAAATTCTTAAAAAATGCTTATTTTGGAAAAACAATTTTTTAAAGGTTTTAATCTGCGTTTTAACGCGTAAAAAAAACAAAAAAACGACAAATTTTTTTTATTATAATTTTTTTATTTTTTATTTTGAACGATTTCAACGATCTAAAATGCTTAAAAAGTAATTTTAGCGAAACAGCACTTTTTGAGTTTTTAATCTGCGTTTTAACGCGTTTTAACAGCAAAAAAACGACAAATTTTTTTATTATTCCGTTTTTTTTTAAATTTGCGTCTATTTGAACGATTTCAACGATCTTCCCCCGAAAATGCTTATTTTACCCAAAACACCCTTTTTGAGTTTTCTGCGTTTTAACGCGTAAAAACAGCAAAAAAAAGGGACGAATTTTTTTTTTCGTTTTTTTGGCTTTTTGGCCTTTTGAAGGGGATTTAAACGATCTAAAATGCTTAAAAAATGTTTTATTTTAGAAAAAACAGCACTTTTTTGAGCTTTTTTCTGCGTTTTAACGCGAAAAACAGCTTTTCCGACGGAAATTTTTTTAATATTTTTTCTTATTAATTTGCGTCTATTTGAACGATTGCAACGATCTAAAATGCTTGAAAATGCTTATTTTAGCAAAAACAGCACGTTTTGAGCTTTAATCTCGCGTTTTAACGCGTAAAAACAGCATAAAAAAAACGACGAATTTTTATTATTCGTTTTTATTAATATTGCTCTATTTGGAACGATTTCAACGATCTAAATGCTTGAAAATGCTTATTTCCAGCAAACAGCACGTTTTGAGCTTTATTCTGCGTTTTAACGCGTAAAACAGCATAAAAACGACGAAATTTTTACTATTCGTTTCTTATTAATATTGCGTCTATTTAAACGATTTCAACGATCTAAAATGCTTGAAAAATGCCATTTTGTAGCTAAAACAGGCCGTTTTCAGCTTTAATCTGCGCTTTAACGCGTAAAACAGCATAAAACGACGAATTTTTTATTATTCGTTTTTCTCATTAATATTGCTTCTATTAGAACGATTTCAACGATTTCAAAATGCTTGAAAAATGCTTATTTTAGCAAAAACAGCACGTTTTGAGCTTTAATCTGCGTTTTAACGCGCAAAACAGCATAAAAACGACGAATTTTTATTATTCCCGTTTTTATTAATATTGCTCAATTTGAACTTCAACGATCTAAAAATGCTTGAAAATGCTTATTTTAGCAAAACAGCACGTTTTGAGCTATAATCTGCGTTTCTTTAACGCCCAAAAACAGCATAAATACGACGCAAAATTTTTATTATTCGTTTTTATTAATATTGCTCTAATTGAACGATTTCAACGATCTAAAATGCTTGAAAATGCTTATTTTAGCAAAACAGCACGTTTTGAGTTTTCTAATCTGCGTTTTAACGCGTAAAACAGCATAAAACGACGAATTTTTATTATCTGTTTTTATTAATATTGCATCTATTTGAACGATTTCAACGATCTAAAATGCTTGAAAAATGCTTATTTTAGCATAACAGGTTAACGTTTTGAGCTTTTTTTTATTATTATTCGTTTTGCCATTATTGCTTCTATTTGAACGATTTCAACGATCTAAAATGCTTGAAATGCCTATTTTCAGCAAAACAGCACGTTTTGAGCTTTAATCTGGCGTTTTAACGCGCGGGAAAAAGAGCATAAAAACGACGAAATTTTATTATTCGTTTTATTAATATTGCACTATTTCCAACGATTTCACCGCGATCTAAAATGCTTGAAAAATGCTTATTTTAGCAAAACAGCACGTTTTGAGCTTTAATCTGCTTTAACGCGCAAACAGCATAAAAAACGACGATTTTTATTATTCGTTTTATTAATATTGTTTCTATTTGAACGATTTTTAACCATCTAAAATGCTTGAAAATGCTTATTTTGCTAAAACAGCACGTTTTGAGCTTTAATCTGCGTTTTAACGCGTAAAACAGCATAAAAACGACAAAAATTTTGTATTATTCCGTTTTTATTAATATTGCGTCTATTTGAACGATTTCAACGATCTAAAATGCTTGAAAATGCTTATTTTAGCAAAACAGCACGTTTTGAGCTTTAATCTGCGTTTTAACGCGTAAAACAGCATAAAACGACGAAATTTTATTATTTGTTTTTATTAATATTGCCCATTTGAACGTGATCAACGATTCAAAATGCTGTACGCCATTTTAGCAAAAACAGCACGTTTTGAGCTTTCTAATCTGCGTTTTAACGCGTAAAACAGCATAAAAACGACAATTTTATTATTCGTTTTTATTAATATTGCTTCTATTTGGAACGTGATTTCAACGATCTAAAAATGCTTGAAAATGCTTATTTTAGCAAAACAGCAATGTTTTGAGTTTTAATCTGCGTTTTAACGCGTAAAACAGCATAAAACGACGAAATTTTTATTATTCGTTTTATTAATATTGCGTCTATTTGAACGATTTCAACGATCTAAAATGCTGAAAATGCTTATTTTAGCAAAACAGCACGTTTTGAGCTTTAATCTGCGTTTTAACGCGTAAAACAGCATAAAAACGACGAATTTTTATTATTCGTTTTATTAATATTGCTTCTGTTTGAAAGATTTCAACGATCTAAAATGCTTAAAATACTATTTTTAGCAAAACAGCACGTTTTGAGCTTTAATCTGCGATTTAACGCGTAAAACAGCACAAAAACGACGAAATTTTATTATTTGTTTTTTTTTAATATTGCGTCTATTTTGGAACCCAGATTTCAACGATCTAAAATGCTTGAAAATGCTTATTTTGTACAAAACAGCACATTTTGAGCTTTAACCTGCGTTTTAAGCGTAAAACAGCATAAAAAACGACGAATTTTTATTATTCGTTTTTATTAATATTGCTTCATTTGAACGACAAACGATCCAGAATGCTTGAAAATGCTTATTTTTAGCGAAAAACAGCACGTTTTGGAGCTTCATCTGCGTATTAACGCGTAAAACAGCATAAAAAACGACGAAATTTTTATTATTCGTTTTTATTAATATTGCGTCTATTTGAACGATTTCAACGATCTAAAATGCTTGAAAATGTTTATTTTAGCAAAAACAGCACGTTTTGAGCTTTAACCTGCGTTTTAACGCGTAAACAAGATAAAACGACGAATTTTATTAATTCGTTTTATTAATATTGCTTCTCTATTTGGAACGATTTCCAACGATCTAAAAATGCTTGAAAATGCTTATTTTAAAGCAAAAAAACAGCACGTTTTGAGCCTTAATCTGCGTTTTAACGCGCAAAACAGCATAAAACGACGAAATTTTTTATTATTCGCTGTTTTGCCATTATTGCGTCTATTTGAACGATTTCAACGATCTAAAATGCTTGAAAATGCTTATTTTGTACAAAACAGCACGTTTTGAGCTTAATCTCGCGTTTTAACGCGTAAACAGCATAAAACGACGAATTTTTTTATTATTCCGTTTTATTAATATTATTGCGTCTATTTGAACGATTTCAAATCCATCTAAAATGCTTGAAAATGCTTATTTGTGAAAAAACAGCACGTTTTGAGTTTTTAATCTGCGTTTTAACGCGTAAAACAGCATAAAAACGACGAAATTTTTGCAATTCGTTTTTTACATTATTGCGTGTCTATTTGAACGATTTCAAACTTATCTAAAATGCTTGAAAATGCTTATTTTAGCAAAACAGCACGTTTTGAGCTTTAATCTGCGTTTAACAAGGCGTAAACAGCATAAAACGACGAATTTTTTATTATTCGTTTTTTTATTAATATTGCTTCTTATTTGAACGATTTCAACGATCTAAAATGCTTGAAAATGCTTATTTTAGCAAAACAGCATGTTTTTGAGTTTTAATCTGCGTTTTAACGCGTAAAACAGCATAAAAACGACGAAATTTTTATTATTCGTTTTTATTAATATTGCGTCTATTTGAACGATTTCAACGATCTAAAATGCTTATTTGTTAAACAGCATCGCTTTTGAGCTTTTAATCTGCGTTTTAACGCGTAAACCAGCATAAAAACGACGAATTTTTTATTATTCGTTTTTATTAATATTGCTTCTATTTGAACGATTTCAACGATCTAAAATGCTTGAAAATGCTTATTTTGTTGAAAACAGCACGTTTTGCTTTAATCTGCGTTTAACGCGTAAAACAGCATAAAACGACGAAATTTTTATTATTCGTTTTTTTATTAATATTGCGTCTATTTGAACGATTTCCGATCTAAAATGCTTGAAAATGTCGGCTTAGCAAACAGCACGTTTTGAGTTTTAATCTGCGTTTTAACGCGTAAAACAGCATAAAAACGACGAAATTCTTTTATTATAAGTTTTTAGTAATATTGTTTTATTTGAACGATTTCAACGATTCAAAATGCTTGAAAATGCTTATTTTAGCAAAACAGCACGTTTTGAGCTTAATCTTCGTTTTAACGCGTAAAACAGCATAAAACGACAAATTTTTATTATTCGTTTTTATTATTGTTTCTATTTGAACGATTTCAACGATCTAAATGCTTGAAAATGCTTATTTTAGCAAAACAGCACGTGTTTGAGCTTTAATCTGCGTTTTAACGCGTCAAACAGCATAAAAAACGACGAATTTTTACATATTATCATTTTTATTAATATTGTTTATTTGAACGATTTCAACGCCTAAATGGCTTGAAAATGATTATTTTAAAGTAAAAACAGCACGTTTTTGAGCTTTATTCTGCGTTTTAACGCGTAAACAGCATAAAAACGACGAAATTTTAATACTCCGTTTTTTAATATTGCGTCTATTTGAACGATTTCAAACGATCTTAAAATGCTTGAAAATGTTTATATTTTAGCAAAACAGCACGTTTTGAGTTTTAATCTGAGTTTAACGCGTAAAACAGCATAAAACGACGAATTTTTTATCATTCGTTTTTATTAATATTGCTTCTATTTGAACGATTTTTAACGATCTAAAATGCTTGAAATGCTTATTTTAGCAAAACAGCACGTTTTGAGCTTTTAATCTGAGTTTTAACGCGTAAAAACAGCATAAAACGACGAATTTTTATTATTCGTTTTTTATTAATATTGCTTCTATTTGAACGATTTTAACGATCTAAAATGCTTGAAAATGCTTATTTTAGCAAACAGCACGTTTTTGAGCTTTAATCTGCGTTTTAACGCGTAAAGCAGCATAAAAAACGACAAATTTTTATTATTCGTTTTTTATTAATATTGCGTCTATTTGAACGATTTCAACAATCTAAAATGCTTGAAAATAAAGTTTATTTTAGCAAAACAGCACGTTTTGAGTTTATCTGCGTTTTAACGCGCGCAAAACAGCATCAAAAACGACGAAATTTTTATTATTTGCTTTTTATTACTATTGCGTCTATTTGAACGATTTTAACGATCTAAAATGCTTGAAAATGCTTTATTTTAGCAAAACAGCACGTTTTGAGCTTTAATCTGCGTTTAACGCGTAAAACAGCATAAAAAACGACGAATTTTTTATTATTCGTTTTTTATTAATACGTTTCTATTTGAACGATTTCAACGATCTAAAATGCCGAAAATGCTTATTATTTTAGCAAAACAGCACGTTTTGAGCTTTAATCTGCGTTTTAAACGCAAAAAATGTTAATAAAAATCGACGAAATTTCTTTTATTTTCGTTTTTAATAATATTGCGTCTTTGAACGATTTCAACGATCTAAAATGCTTGAAAATGATTATTTTAGCAAAACAGCACGTTTTGAGCTTTAATCTGGCGTTTTAACGCGTGAAAATAGCATAAAAAACGACGAAATTTTTATTATTCCGTTTTTGTTAATATTGCTTCTATTTTGAACGATTTCAACGATCTAAAATGCTTGAAAATGCTTATTTTAGCAAAACAGCACGTTTCTTTAATCTGCGTTTTAACGCGTAAAACAGCATAAAAACGACGATTTTTTATTAATTCGTTTTTATTAATATTGCTTCTATTTGAACGATTTCAAACGATCTAAACGCTTGAAAATGCTTATTTTAGCAAAACAGCACGTTTTGAGTTTTAATCTGCGTTTTAACGCGTAAAATGTTACTAAAACGACGAAATTTTATTCGTTTTTATTAATATTGCGTCTATTTGAACGATTTCAACGATCTAAAATGCTTATTATTATAGCAAAAAAAAAAAAAAAACAGCACGTTTTGAGCTTCATTCTGCGTTTTAACGCGTAAAACAGCATAAAACGACGAAATTTTTATTATTCGTTTTTTATTTTTATTGCGTCTATTTGAACGATTTCAACGATCTAAAATGCTTGAAAATGCTTATATTTTAGCAAAACAGCACGTTTTGAGCTAATCTGCGTTTAACGCGTAAACTAGCATAAAACGACGAATTTTTTATTATTCGTTTTTATTAATATTGCTTCTATTTGAACGATTTCAACGATCTAAAAATGCTTGAAAATGCTTATTTTAGCAAAACAGCACGTTTTGAGCTTTAATCTGCGTTTTAACGCGCAAAACAGCATAAAACGACGAAATTTTTATTATTCGTTTTTATTAATATTGCGTCTATTTGAACGATTTCAACGATCTAAAATGCTTGAAAATGTTTATTTTAGCAAAACAGCACGTTTTGAAGTTTTAATCTGCGTTTTAACGCGCGTAAAACAGCATAAAACGACGAAATTTTTATTATGCTTTTTAGTAATATTGCTTCTATTTGAAACGATTTCAACGATCTAAAAAAAATGCTTGAAAAATGCTTATTTTAGCAAAACAGCACGTTTTGAGTTTAATCTTCGTTTTAACGCGTAAAACAGCATAAAACGATTTTAATTTTTTATTATCTGCTTTTTATTAATATTGCTTCTATTTTGAAACGATTTCAACGATCTAAAAATGCTTGAAAATGTTTATTTTAAAGCAAAACAGCACGTTTTGAGCTTTAATAGCGTTTTAACGCGTCAAACAAGCATAAAAACACGAATTTTTATTATTCGTTTTTTATTAATATTGCTTCTATTTGAACGAGGATTTCAACGCCTCTAAATGGCTTCGAAAATGCTTATTTTAGCAAAAACAGCTTTGAGCTTTATCTGCGTTTTAACGCGTAAACAGCATAAAACGACGAAATTTTAATATTCGTTTTGCCAATATTGCGTCTATTTGAACGATTTCAAACGATCTAAAAATGCTGCACGTTTATTTTAGCAAAATGTTAATGTTTTGGCTTTTAATCTGTGTTTTAACGCGTAAAACAGCATAAAAATGACGAATTTTTTATTATCTGCTTCTTTATTAATATTGCCTTCTATTTGAACGATCGATCTAAAATGCTTGAAAATGCTTATTTTGTGCAAAACAGCACGTTTTGAGTTTTAATCTGCGTTTTAACGCGTAAAAAACATCATAAAACGACGAAATTCTTGGCTATTCGTTTTTATTAATATTGTTTATTTGAACGATTTTCAACGACTAAAATGCTTGAAAATGCTTATTTTAGTAAAACAGCACGTTTTGAGCTTTAATCTGCGTTTAACGCGTAAAACAGCATAAAAACGACGAATTTTATCATTCGTTTTTATTAATATTGCTTCTATTTGAACGATTTTAACGATCTAAAAATGCTTGAAATGCTTATTTTAGCAAAACAGCACGCCCTGAGCTTTAATCTCGTTTAACGCGTAAAACAGCACAAAAAACGACGAAATTTTTATTATTCGTTTTTTATTTATATTGCGTCTATTTGAACGATTTCAACGATCAAAAATGCTTGAAAATGCTTATTTTAGCAAAACAGCACGTTTTGGATTTTTAATCTGCGTTTTTCTTAACGCGTAAACAGCATAAAAACGACGAATTTTTTATTATTCGTTTTTACACTACGCTTCTATTTGAACGATTTTAACGATCTAAAATGCTTGAAAAGCTATTTTAGCAAAACAGCAATGCTTTGAGAGCTTTAATCTGCGTTTTAACGCGTAAGCAGCATAAAAACGACGAAATTTTTAATATTATTCGTTTTTATTAATATTGCGTCTATTTGAACGATTTCAACAATCTAAAAATGCTTGAAATGCTTTATTTTAGCAAAACAGCACGTTTTGAGTTTAATCAGCTAACGCGTAAAACAGCATAAAAATTCCATTTAGAAATTTTAATTATTTCGTTTTACTAATATTGCGTCTATTTTGAAGTAAACGATCTAAAATGCTTGAAAATGCTTATTTTAGGCAAACAGCACGTTTTGAGCTTTAATCTGCGTTTTAACGGGCGTAAAAACACTGGCAAAAACGACGAAATTTTTATTATCTGCTTTTACATATTGGGTTTCTATTTGAACGATTTCAACGACGCACGCTTGAAATGTTTATTTTAGCAAAACAGCACGTTTGAGTTTTAATCTGCGTTTTAACGCGTAAAACAGCATACAATCGACGAAATTTTTATTATTCGTTTTTATTAATATTGCGTCTTCTTTGAACGATTTCAACGATCTAAAAATGCTTGAAAAATGATTATTTTAGCAAAACAGCACGTTTTGAGTTTTAATCTGCGTTTAACGCGTAAAATAGCATAAAACGACGAAATTTTTATTATTCGTTTTTGTTAATATTGCTTCTATTTGAACGATTTTAAACGATCTAAAATGCTGAAAATGTGCTTATTTTGTTAAAACAGCACGTTTGAGCTTAATCTGCGTTTTAACGCGTAAACAGCATAAAACGACGAATTTTATTAATCGTTTTTTATTAATATTGCTTCTATTTGAACGATTTCTAAATCTAGATCTAAAATGCTTGAAAATGCTTATTTTAGCAAAACAGCACGTTTTGAAAGTTTTAATTCATGTTTTAAACGCGTAAAAACAGCATAAAAACGACGAAATTTTTATTATTCGTTTTGTATTAATATTGCGTCTATTTGAACGATTTCCAACGATCTAAAATGCTTGAAATGCTTATTTTTAGCAAAACAGCACGTTTTGAGTTTTAATCTGCGTTTTAACGCGTAAAAACAGCATAAAAACGACGAAATTTTTATTATAAGTTTTAGTAATATTGCTTCTATTTGAACGATTTCAACGATTCAAAAATGCTTGAAAAATGCTTATTTTAGCAAAACAGCACGTTTTGAGCTTTAATCTTCGTTTTAACGCGCAAACAGCATAAAACGACGAATTTTTATTATTCCGTTTTTATTAATATTGCTTCTATTTTGAACGATTTCAACGATCTAAAATGCTTGAAAATGCTTATTTTAGCAAAACAGCACGTTTTGAGCTTTAATTGCGTTTTAACGCGTCAAACAGCATAAAACGACGAATTTTTATTCGTTTTATTAATATTGCTTCTATTTGAACGATTTCAACGCTCTAAATGGCTTGAAAATGCTTATTTTAGCAAAACAGCACGTTTTGAGCTTTATTCCCTGCGTTTAACGCGTAAAACAGCATAAAAACGACGAAATTTTTAATATTCGTTTTTATTAATATTGCGTCTATTTGAACGATTTCAACGATCTGTACCGCTTGAAAATGCTTATTTTAGCAAAACAGCACGTTTTGAGCTTAATCTGCGTTTTAACGCGCGTAAACAGCATAAAATGACGAATTTTTTATTATTCGTTTTTATTAATATTGCTTCTATTTGAACGATTTCAACGATCTAAAAATGCTTTGCGTAACAAAGCTTATTTTAGCAAAACAGCACGTTTTGAGCTTTAATCTGCGTTTTAACGCAAAAACATCATATTTTTTTATTTTTTTTTTTTGCATTTCCAAAAAATGCAAAAATCATTTTAGAAAAACAGCACGTTTTGGTTTAATCTGCGTTTTTAAGGGTAAAACAAAAAAAAAACCAAAATTTTTTTTATTCGTTTTTTTTAAATTTTTTTGAACGATTTCAACGATCAAAAATGCAAAATTTTTTTAAAAAAAACCCCTTTTGATTTTTAAATCTCGTTTTAACGCTAAAACAGCATAAAACACAAATTTTTATTATTCTTTTTTATTAATTTTGGGTCTTTTGAACGATTTAACGTCTAAAATGCGAAAATGTTATTTTAGCAAAACACCCGTTTTTTCCCCTTTTTGCTTTTTAACGCTAAAACAGATAAAAACCGTTTTTTATATTGTTTTTATTAAAGCGTTTTAAATTTAAGCAAAATGCCCGAAAAGCTTTTTTACAAAACGCCGTTTTATTTTTAACCGTTTTTAACGCGAAAAAAAAAAACGCGTTTTTTTTTTTTTTTAATTGCGTCTGGAATTTTTCAACGATTAAAAGCAAAATGCTTTTTTAGCAAAACAGCATTTAAGTTTTTTTTTCGTAAAAAAAAAAAGCGTTTTTTATTTTTTTTTTATTAAAACTTATTTAACACAACAAAAAAAATTTAAAATGAAGAAAACATTTTGAGTTTAATTCGTTTAAGCTAAACCATAAAACGACGTTTTTTTAAATTTTTTTAAATTTTTTTTTAAAAAATTTAAGTTAAAAAATTTTGAAAAAAACAAAAAATTTGGGTTTTTAATTGCGTTTAACGAAAAAAACAACTAAAAACTTTTTTTATTTTTTAAAAACTTTATTTAACGTTTAACGCTAAAAGCTTAAAAGCATTTTAAATAACCGTTTATTTAAATTGCTTTTAAGGGAAAAAAACCCAAAAAACCCGAAAAATTTTAATTTTTTTTTAAAATTGCGTTTTTAACTTTTAACACTAAAAGGAAAATTTATTTTGAAAAAATTTTGGGTTTTAATTGCGTTCAAGGGTTAAAAGCTTTAAAAGAAAAATTTTTTAAATTCGTTTTTTTTTTTGTTTTCCTTTTAACGTTTTAAAAACGACAAAATTTAAAATCTTTTTTAAAAAAGCCTTTTGAAAGGTTTTAAGGGAAAAAAGCAAAAAGAAAAAACGTTTTTTTAATTTGCGTCTATTTAACTTTTTAAAAGACAAATTTTAAAAATCTTTTTAAAATGCCTTTTGTTTAACCAAGTAAAAAAATCAAAACAATTTTTATTTTTTTTTTTAAAAGCTTTAAAAAAACGATTTAAATCTTTTAAAATGCTTATTTAGCAAAAAAAATTTTTAGCTTTTCTGCTTCAACCGTTAAACGCTAAAAGGGAAAAAATTTTTAACCGTTTTTTTTATTTTCTTTTTTAAATTTTCCATTTGTTAAAATTTTTTTTTTTGAAAAAACCCCTTTGGGAAACGCTTTTTAAGAAAAAAAAGCTAAAAGGGGTTTTTTTTTAAAAAATTTTTTTTTTTCCTTTAAAAAAGAAAAAATCATTTTGCAAAAGCATTTTAGCAACCTTTTTAAGCAAAAAACCTTTAAAACGAAAAAATTTTCGTTTTTTTTTATTTTTTTTGCATTTAACGTTTAAAAAATTTTAAAATGCTTATTTTCCCAAAAAAAAGGTTTTGAGCTTTAATGGTTTTTTTAACGCGTAAAACCAAAAAAACGAAATTTTTATTATTCGTTTTTTTTTAAAATTTTTTTTAAACGAAAGTAAAATGCGAAAATGCTTATTTTAGCAAAACAGCATTTTTAAGTTTTAACTCGTTTTAACGCGTAAAACAGCATAAAACGACGAAATTTTTATTTTCGTTTTTTTAATATGCGTCTTTTGAACGATTTCAACGATCTAAAATCGAAAATGTTATTTTAGAAAAACACCCGTTTTAGTTTTAATCCTTTTTAACGCGTAAAACAGCAAAAAAACGACGAATTTTTTATTATTTTTTTTTATTAATATTGCTTCTATTTAAGGATTTAAAACGTTTAAAAATGCTTGAAAATGTTTATTTTAGCAAAAATCACGTTTGAGTTTTTTAATCTGCGTTTAAACGCGTAAAAAGCATAAAACGACGAATTTTTATTATTCGTTTTTTTTAAATTTGTTTCTATTTGAACGATTTCAACGTTTTAAATGTTTAAAAAATGTTTTTATTTTAGAAAAACAGCACGTTTTGATTTTTAATCTGCTTTTTAACGCGTAAAACAGCAAAAAAAACGAAAATTTTTTTATTCCCTTTTTTTATTAATTTTTTTTTTTATTTGAACGATTTAACGATTAAAATGCTTGAAAATGTTTATTTTAGCAAAACAGCACGTTTTGAGTTTAATTGCGTTTTAACGCAAAAAACAGCATCAAAACGACAAAATTTTTTTATTATTCGTTTTTATTAATATTGCGTCTATTTGAAGGGGTTTTTTCCCCAACGATCAAAAAATGCTTGAAAATGCTTATTTTGAAAACAGCACGTTTTGTTTTTTAATCTGCGTTTTAACGGGGTTAAAAGCATAAAACAATTAAATTTTATTACCGTTTTTTTTTAAAAAGGCCTATTTGAACGATTTCAACGATTAAAATGCTTAAAAAATGCTTATTTTAGAAAAAACAGCACGTTTTGACCCTTTAATCGGGCGTTTTAACGCGTAAAAAAAAAGCAAAAAAAGGGACGAATTTTTATTATTCGTTTTTTTAACATTGCTTCTATTTGAACGATTTAAAAGATCAAAAAATGCTTGAAAATCCTTTTTTTTAAAAGCAAAACTGAAAG
>NW_027045906.1:0-5000 GCF_025399875.1 Dalotia coriaria | reverse complement strand
GTTTTAAAAAATGCTTATTTTAGAAAAAAACATCACGTTTTGAGTTTTAATCTGCTTTTAAAACGCGTAAAAGCAAAAAAAACGACAAATTTTTTATTATTCGTTTTTTTAAATTTGCTTCTTTTTGGGAACGATTTCAACGTTTTAAAAATGCTTGAAAATGCTTTTTTTTTAGAAAAAACAGCACTTTTTGAGTTTTTAATCTGCTTTTTCCCCCGCGTAAAAAAAGCATAAAAACGACAAATTTTTTATTATTCTTTTTTAAAATTGCTTTTTTTTTGGGAACGATTTCAACGATCAAAAAATGCTTGAAAATGCTTATTTTAGCAAAAACAGCACGTTTTTGAGTTTTAATCTGCGTTTTAACGCGAAAAACAGCATCAAAACGACGAAATTTTTATTATTCGTTTTTATTTTTTGCGTCTATTTGAACGATTTCAACGTTTCAAAAAATGCTTGAAAATGCTTATTTTAGCAAAACAGCACGTTTTGAGTTTTTAATCTGCGTTTTAAGGGCGTAAAACAGCATAAAACGACAAAATTTTTTTTTAATTCTTTTTTTATTAATTTTGGGTCTATTTGAACGATTTAAAACGATCAAAAAATGCTTAAAAAGTTTTTTGAAAAGGTTTTGATTTTTCCAATCTGCGTTTTAACGCGTAAAACACCCCAAAAAACGACGAAATTTTTTATTTTTCCCTTTTTTTATTAATATTGCATCTTTTGAACGATTTCAACGGTCAAAAAATTGCTTAAAAATGCTTATCTTAGAAAAAACAGCACGTTTTGAGTTTTAATCTGCTTTTTAAACCCGGTAAAAAAAGTTAAAAAAAAACAACAAATTTTTTTTTTCCCTTTTTTTATTACTAGTTTCTTTTTTGGGAAACGATTTCAACGATCAAAAAATGTTTTGAAAATGCTTTTTTTAAGCTAAACAGCAAAAGTTTTGAGTTTTAATCTGCGTTTTGGCAAAAACAGCAAAAAAAAAACGACGAAATTTTTATTATTCTTTTTTTATTAATATTGCTTCGATTTGAACGATTTCAACGATCTAAAAATGTTTGAAAAAGGGCTTTTTTAAAAAGCAAAACAGCACTTTTTTGAGCTTTAACGCTTTTTAACGCGAAAACAGCAAAAAAACACAAAATTTTTTATTATTCGTTTTTTAATTTTGGGTCTTTTTGGGAAGGGTTTTTCAACGATCAAAAAATGTTTTAAAAATGATTATTTTAGAAAAACAGCACGTTTTGAGCTTTAATCTGCGTTTTAACGGGGAAAAACAGCAAAAAAACGACGAATTTTTATTATTCGTTTTTTATTAATATTGTTTTCCTATTTAACGATTTCAACGATCTAAAATGTTTAAAAAGTTTTATTTTAGCAAACAGAAATTTTTTTGAGCTTTAACCGCGTTTTAACGCGAAAAACAGCAAAAAAAAGACAAAATTTTTTATTATTCGTTTTTATTAATATTGCGCTATTTGAACGTTTTCCCAACGATCAAAAAATGCTTGAAAAGTTTATTTTAGAAAACAGCAGGGTTTTGGGAGTTTTAATCTGCGTTTTAACGGGGTAAAACAGCAAAAAAACGACAAAATTTTTTATTATTCTTTTTTTAATATTGTTTCTTTTTTAAACGATTTCAAGGGATTAAAATGCTTAAAAATTTATTTTAGCAAAACAGCACGTTTTAAACCCAATTGGTTTTAACGCGAAAAACAGTATAAAACGACAAAATTTTTTTATTATTCTTTTTTATTAATTTTTGGTCTATTTGAACGTTTTTTAAACGATCAAAAAATGCTTAAAAAAGGGTTTATTTTAACAAAACAGCACTTTTTGAGTTTTTAATCTGCTTTTAAAAAGCGAAAAAAACAGCAAAAAAAACGACAAAATTTTTTTATTATTCGTTTTTATTAATATTGCTTCGGATTTGAACGATTTCAACGATCAAAAAATGCTTAAAAAATGTTTTTATTTTAGCAAAACAGCACTTTTTGAGCTTTAATCTGCGTTTTAACGCGTAAAAACATAAAACGACGAATTTTTATTTTTCTTTTTTTTAAATTTGCTTCTATTTGAACGTTTTCCCAACATCAAAAATGTTTTTGAAAATGCTTTTTTTTTACCCAAAAACAGCACGTTTTGATTTTTTAATTTCGCGTTTTAACGCGTAAAACAGCAAAAAAAACGACGAATTTTTTTATTTTCGTTTTTATTAATATTGCGTCTTTTTGGGAAACGATTTTAAAACATAAAAAAAGCTTGAAAATGATTTTTTTTGAAAAACAGAAATTTTTGAGTTTTTAATCTGCTTTTTCCCCGCGAAAAAACAGCAAAAAAAAACGACGAAATTTTATTATTCGTTTTATTAATATTGTTTTATTTGAACGATTTCAACGATCTAAAATGCTTGAAAATGCTTATTTTAGAAAAAAACAGATGTTTTGAGCTTTAATCTGCGTTTTAACGAAAAAAACAGCAAAAAAAACGACGAATTTTTATTTTTCCCTTTTTTATTAATGTTTTTCTATTTGAACGATTTCAACGATCTAAAATGCTTGAAAATATTTTTATTTTAGAAAAACAGCACGTTATGTTTTTTAAAATCTGCTTTTTAACGCAAAAAAAGCATAAAAACGACAAATTTTTTTATTATTTTTTTTTATTAATATTGCTTCTATTTGAAGGTTTTTCCCCCGATCAAAAAATGCTTGAAAATGCTTATTTTAGAAAAAACATCAGTTTTGAGTTTTTAATCTGCGTTTAAACGCGTAAAAGCATAAAACGACAAATTTTTTTTATTATTCGTTTTTATTAATATTGTTTCTTTTTAAAATGTTTTCCCAACGTTTTAAAAATGTTTTGAAAAATGCTTTTTTAGCAAAAGGAAGTTTTGAGCTTTTAATTTTGCTTTTTAACGCGTAAAAACAGCAAAAAAAAGGGACGAATTTTTATTAGGGTTTTTTTTTAAATTGCTTTTATTTGAACGATTTCAAGGGATCAAAAAATGCTTGAAAATGCTTTTTTTTGGCAAAACAGCACGTTTTGAGTTTAATCTGCGTTTTAACGCGTAAAACAGCACCGACAAAATTTTTTATTATTCTTTTTTATTAATATTGCGTCTATTTGAAGGGATTTCAACGATCTAAAAGGGTTTTTAAAAAGCTTTTTTTAGCAAAACAGCACGTTTTGAGTTTTAATCTGCTTTTTAACGCGAAAAACAGCAAAAAAAACGAAAAAAATTTTTTTATTCGTTTTTTTAATTATTGCGTCTTTTTGGGAACGTTTTCCCCCCCGATCTAAAATGCTTGAAAATGCTTATTTTATTGATTTTTAATTTGGGTTTTAACCAAAAATAAAAGGGGAAAATTTTTTATTTTTCGTTTTTATTATTGCCTTTTTAAAACGATTTCAACATCTAAAATGTTTGAAAATGCTTTTTTTAAAAACGCACTTTTTGGTTTTAACCGCGTTTTAACGCGAAAAAAGCCGACAAAATTTTTTATTATTCTTTTTTTATTAATATTGCGTCTATTGAAGGGGTTTTCAACGACAAAAGCTTGAAATGTTTTTTTAGCCGCACGTTTTATTTTAAATTGCGTTTTAACGCGAAAACAGCATAAAAAAGGGAAATTTTTTTACGTTTTTTAATATTGCTTCTATTTAACGATTTAACGATCTAAAATGCTTAAAAAGCTTATTTTAGCAAAACAGCACTTTTTGAGCTTTAATTGCGAACGCGTAAAAAAACAGATAAAACGACAAATTTTTTTTTATTCGTTTTTAATTTTTTGGTCTTTTTAAGGGGATTTAACGACTTTGCTTGAAAATGTTTTTTTGAAAAACAGACTTTTTGAGTTTTAATCGCGTTTTAGCGAAAACAGCAAAAAAAACGAAATTTTTTTACGTTTTTATTATATTGTTCATTTGAACGATTTCAACGATCTAAAATGCTTAAAATGCTTTTTTTAAAAGGAAAAAAGTTTTTTTTAATCTGCTTTTTAACGGGGTAAAAAGCAAAAACACAAAATTTTATTATTCGTTTTTATTAATATTGCTTTTTTGAACGATTTCAAACGATTAAAATGTTTTAAAAAGCTTATTTTGAAAACAGACGTTTTGAGTTTAATTTCGTTTTAACGCAAAACAGCAAAAAAACGACGAATTTTTATTATTCGTTTTTTTTTATTGCTCTATTTAACGATTTCAAGATCTAAAAAATTTGAAAATGTTTTATTTTAGCAAAACAGCACTTTTTGAGAATCTGCTTTTTAACGCTAAAAAAAGGAAAAAGAAAATTTTTTTTATTCGTTTTTTTTAAATTTTGCCTTTTAACGTTTTCCCACAAAAATGTTTTAAAAATGTTAAGAAAAACAGCACGGATTTTTTAATCTGCGTTTTAAGGGAAAAACGCAAAAACGACGAATTTTTATTATTCGTTTTTTAAATAGCTTTTGAACGTTTAACGATCTAAAATGCAAAAATCTTATTTTAAAACAGCACGTTTTTGAGTTTAACGTTTTTAACGCGAAAACAATAAAAAAACGACGAAATTTTTTTTATTCGTTTTTTTATGCCCCCTTTCTTTTCCCAACGATAAAAAAAGCTTTGTTTTTTAAAAACAGAAAGTTTTGACTTTAATTGGTTTTAACGCGAAAACAGCAAAAAAACGACAAAATTTTTTTTATTATTCGTTTTTTTTAAATTTGCCTATTTTGCGATTTCAACGACGTTTAAAAATGCTTTTTTTAGAAAAACAGCACGTTTTTTTAACCCCCAACGCGAAAACAAAAAACCAGTTTTGTTTTCCATTTTTTGGTCTATTTGAACGTTTTAACGATCTAAAGGGAAAAAATTTTTTTTTTAAAAAAGAAGTTTTTTTTTAATTGCGTTTAACGCAAAAAAGAAAAAAACGAGAAATTTTTTATTTTTCGTTTTTTTTAGGCCCATTTAAAGTTTTAACGATTTTCCGGGTTTTTGCAAAAACCCCTTTTGGC
>NW_027045905.1:0-42608 GCF_025399875.1 Dalotia coriaria | reverse complement strand
AAAAGCATTTTCGTTTTAGTTGGGTTTGCTTCAAATACACGCAATATTAAAAAAAAGCGAATAATAAAAATTTCGTCGTTTTATGCTGTTTTACGCGTTAAAACGCTGATTATAGCTCAAAACGTGCTTTTTTTGTTTTAAAAAAAGCATTTTAAAAAAATTTTAGATCGTTGAAATCGAAAAATAAAACCCCAATATTAAAAAAAAACGAATAAAAAAATTCGTCGTTTTATGCTGTTTTACGCGTTAAAACGCAGTTTAAAAAACTCAAAACGTGCTGTTTTCCCAAAAAAAAGCATTTTCAAGCTTTTTTAGATCGTTGAAATCTTTTCAAATAGACGCAAAAAAAATAAAAACGAATAATAAAAATTTCGTCTTTTTTTATTTTTGTTTTACGCGTTAAAACGCAGAATAAAATAAAACGTGCTGTTTTGCTAAAATAAGCTTTTTTAAAAGCATTTTAGATCGTTGAAATTGTTCAAATAGACGCAAAAAAAATAAAAACGAATAAAAAAAATTTTTCGTCGTTTTATGCTTTTTTACGCGTTAAAACGCAGAAAAAAACTCAAAACGTGCTGTTTTGCTAAAAAAAAGCTTTTCCGGCATTTTAGATCGTTGAAATCGTTAAAAATAGACGCTATTAATAAAAGCGAATAAAAAAAATTTCGTCGTTTTAATGCTTTTTTACGCTTTAAAACCCCCGCAGATTAAAACTCAAACTTTTTTTTTTGCTAAAAAAAACATTTTCAAGCTTTTTTAGATCGTTGAAATCGTTCAAATAGAAGCAATATTAAAAAAAAAACGAATAATAAAAAATTCGTGTTTTATTTTTTAAGGCTTAAAGGGGGGGGTTAAAACTCAAAACGTGCTGTTTTGCAAAAATTAAAGCATTTTCAAGCTTTTTTAGATCATTGAAACCCGTTCAAATAGAAGCAATATTAAAAAAAAACGAATAAAAAAAAATTCGTCTTTTTTATGCTGTTTTACACGTTAAAACGCAGTTTAAAGCTCAAAACGTGCTGTTTTGCTAAAATAAGCATTTTCAAGCATTTTAGATCGTTGAAATCGTTCAAATAGACGCAATAAATAATAAAAAGCGATAATAAAAATTTCGTCGTTTTATGCTGTTTTACGCGTTAAAACGCAGATTAAAAGCTCAAAAACGTGCTGTTTTTGCTAAAATAAGCATTTCAAAGCATTTTAAGATCGTTGAAATCGTTCAAATAGAAGCAATAATAATAAAAACGAATAATAAAAAATTCGTCGTTTTATGCTGTTTTACGCGTTAAAACGCAGATTAAAAGCTCAAAACGTGCTGTTTTGCTAAAATAAGCATTTTCAAGCATTTTAGATCGTTGAAATCGTTCAAATAGACGCAATATAATAAAAACGAATAATAAAAATTTCGTCGTTTTATGCTGTTTACGCGTTAAAACGCAGAATTAAAACTCAAAACGTGCTGTTTTGCTAAAATAAGCATTTTCAAGCATTTTAGATCGTTGAAATTGTTCAAATAGACGCAATAAAATAAAAAACGAATAATAAAAATTTCGTCGTTTTTATGCTGTTTTACGCGTTAAAACGCAGAATAAAAGCTCAAAACGTGCTGTTTTGCTAAAATAAGCATTTTCAAGCATTTTAGATCGTTGAAATCGTTCAAATAGACGCAATATTAATAAAAACGAATAATAAAAGATTCGTCGTTTTTATGCTGTTTTACGCGTTAAAACGCAGATTAAAACTCAAAACGTGCTGTTTTTGCTAAAATAAGCATTTTCAAGCATTCTAGATCGTTAAAATCGTTAAAAATAGACGCAATATTAAAAAAAAAACGAATAAAAAAAAATTTCGTCGTTTTTTATGCTTTTTTTACGCGTTAAAACGCAGTTTAAAAAGGTCAAAACGTGCTGTTTTGTTTTAAAATAAGCTTTTTTCAAGCATTTTAGATCGTTAAAAATCTTTTTAAATGGAACAATATTAAAAAAAACGAATAAAAAAAAAATTCGTCATTTTTATGCTGTTCTACGCTTTAAAAAACGCGTTTAAAAACCCCAAAACTTTGTTTTGCTAAAAAAAAAGCATTTTTCAAGCATTTTAGATCGTAAATCGTTCAAATAGGCGCAATAAAAAAAAAAACAAATAAAAAAAAATTTGGGGGGGAAATGCTGTTTTACCCCGTTAAAACGCTGTTTAAAAATTTTAAAAACGTGCTTTTTTTGCTAAAATAAGCGTTTTAAAGAAAGATCGTTGAAATCTTTCCCAAAATAAAAGAAATATTAAAAAAAACAAAATAAAAAAAATTCGTCTTTTTTTATGCTTTTTTTACGCGTTAAAACGCAGATTAAAAAACCAAAACGAATTTTTCCCAAAAATAAGCTTTTTTCAAGCATTTTAATCGTTGAAATCGTTCAAATAGACGCAATTTTTAAAAAACGAATAATAAAAATTTCGTCGTTTTTATGCTGTTTTACGCGTTAAAACGCAGATTAAAGCTCAAAACGTGCTGTTTTGCTAAAATAAGCATTTTCAAGCATTTTAGATCGTTGAAATCGTTCAAATAGACGCAATATTAATAAAAACGAATAATAAAATTTGTCGTTTTTATGCTGTTTTACGCGTTAAAACGCAGATTAGACTCAAAACGTGCTGTTTTGCTAAATAAGCATTTCAAGCATTTAGATCGTCGAAATCGTTCAAATAGAAGCAATATTAATAAAACGAATAATAAAAATTCGTCGTTTTTATGCGTTTTACGCGTTAAAACGCAGATTAAAGCTCAAACGTGCTGTTTGCTAAAATAACATTTTCAAGCATTTTAGATCGTTAAATTGTTCAAATAGACGCAATAAAATAAAAACGAATAATAAAAATTTCGTCGTTTTATGCTGTTTTACGCGTTAAAACGCAGAATAAAGCTCAAAACGTGCTTTTGCTAAAATAAGCATTTTTAAGCATTTTAGATCGTTGAAATCGTTCAAATAGACGCAATATTAATAAAAACGAATAAAAAAAATTTCGTCGTTTTTTATGCTGTATTACGCGTTAAAACGCAGATTAAAGCTCAAAACGTGCTGTTTTGCTAAAATAAGCATTTTCAAGCATTTTAGATCGTTGAAATCGTTCAAATAGAACAATATTAATAAAAACGAAATAATAAAAATTCGTCGTTTTTATGCTGTTTTAACGCGTTAAAACGCAGAATAAAGCTCAAAACGTGCTATTTTGCTCAAAATAAGCATTTTTCAAGCATTTTAGATCGTTGAAATCGTTCAAATAGACGCAATATTAATAAAAACGAATAATAAAAATTTCGTCGTTTTTGTAGCTGTTTACGCGTTAAAACGCTGATTAAAGCTCAAAACGTGCTGTTTTGCTAAAATAAGCATTTTCAAGCATTTTTAGATCGTTGAAATCGTTCAAATAGACGCAATATTAATAAAAACGAATAATAAAAATTCGTCGTTTTTTATGCTGTTTTACGCGTTAAAACGCAGATTACAGCTCAAAACGGCTGTTTTGCTAAAATAAGCATTTTCAAGCATTTTTAGATCGTTGAAATCATTCAAATAGAAGCAATAATAAAAAACGAATAATAAAAATTTCGTCGTTTTATGCTGTTTTACGCGTTAAAACGCAGATTAAAACTCAAAACGTGCTTTTTGCTAAAATAAGCATTTTCAAGCATTTTAGATCGTTGAAATCGTTCAAATAGAAGCAATATTAATAAAAACGAATAATAAAAATTCGTCGTTTTATGCTGTTTTACGCGTTAAAACGCAGATTAAAGCTCAAAACGTGCTGTTTTTGCTAAAATAAGCATTTTCAAGCATTTTAGATCGTTGAAATTGTTCAAATAGACGCAATAAAATAAAAACGAATAATAGAATTTCGTCGTTTTTTATGCTGTTTTTACGCGTTAAAACGCAGAATAAAGCTCAAAACGTGCTGTTTTTGCGCACAAAATAAGCATTTTCAAGCATTTTTAGATCGTTTGAAATCCTGCCGTTCAAATAGACGCAATATTAATAAAAAACGAATAATAAAAAATTTCGTCGTTTTTATGCTTTTGTTTTACGCGATAAAACGCAGATTAAAGCTCAAAACGCTGTTTTTGCACAAATAAACATTTTCAAGCATTTTAAGATCGTTGAAATCGTTCAAATAGAAACATTAAGAAGAAAAACGAATAATAAAATTCGTCGTTTTTTATGCTGTTTACGCGTTAAAACACCGATTAAAGCTCAAACGTGCTGTTTTGCTAAAATAAGCATTTTCAAGCAATTTAGGTCGTTGAAATCGTTCAAATGAGAAGCAATATTAATAAAAACGAATAATAAAAATTCTTCGATTTTTAATAACTTGTTTACGCGCTAAAACGAAGATTAAAAGCTCAAAACGTGCTGTTTTGCTAAAATAAAAGCATTTTCAAGCATTTTAGATCGTTGGAAATCGTTCAAATAGACACTAATATTAATAAAAACAGTAATAAAAATTTCGTCGTTTTATGCTGTTTTTACTCGTTAAAACGCGAATTAAAGAAAAACGTGCTGTTTTTAACTGAAATACGCCATTTTCAAGCATTTTAGATCGGTGAAATCGTTCAAATAGAAGCAATATTAATAAAACGAATAATAAAAATTCGTCGTTTTATGCTGTTTTACGCGGTAAAACGCAGATTAAAACTCAAAACTTACGTGCTGTTTTTTTGCTAAAATAAAGCATTTTCAAGCATTTTTTAGATCGTTGAAATTGTTCAAATAGACGCAATAAAATAGTGAATAATAAAAAATTTTGTCGTTTTTATGCTGTTTTACGCGTTAAAACGCAGAATAAAACTCAAAACGTGCTGTTTTGCTAAAATAATAAGCATTTTTTAAGCATTTTGAATCGTTGAAATCGTTCAAATAGACACAATATTAATAAAAACGAATAATAAAAATTTCGTCGAACATGCGTATTACGCGTTAAAACTGGGTAAAGCTCAAACGTGCTGTTTTGCTAAAAATAAGCATTTTTCAAGCATTTTAGATCGTTGAAATCGTTCAAATAGAAGCAATATTAATAAAAACGAATAATAAAAAATTCGTCGTTTTATGCTTTTGTTTTTGCGCGTTAAAACGCAGAATAAACTCAAAACGTTGCCTTTGCTAAAATAAGCATTTTCAAGCATTTTTAGATCGTTGAAATCAGATTTCAAATAGACGCAATATTAATAAAACGAATAATAAAAATTTCGTCGTTTTGTACTGTTTTACGCGTTAAACGCTGATTAAAGCTCAAAACGTGCTGTTTGCTAAAATAAGCATTTTCAAGCATTTTTAGATCATTTGAAATCTCGTTCAAATAGAAGCAATATTAATAAAAACGAATAATAAAAATTCGTCGTTTTATGCTTTGTTTTTACGCGTTAAAACGCAGATTAAAGCTCAAACTTGATGCTGTTTTTGCTAAAATAAGCATTTTTCAAGCATTTTAGATCGTTGAAATTGTTCAAATAGACATAATAAAAATAAAACGAATAATAATAAAAATTTCGTCGTTTTATGCTGTTTTACGCGTTAAAACGCAGAATAAAACTCAAAACGTGCTGTTTTGCTAAAATAAGCATTTTTCAAGCATTTTAGATCGTTGAAATCGTTCAAATAGACGCAATATTAATAAAAAACGGAGTAATAAAATTTATTTCGTCGTTTTATGCTGTTTTACGTAAAACGCAGATTAAGCACAAAACGTGCTGTTTTGCTAAAATAAGCATTTCAAGCATTTTAGATCGTTGAAATCGTTCAAATAGAAGCAATATTGAAAAACGAATAATAAAATTCGTCGTTTTTATGCTTTGTTTTACGCGTTAAAACGCAGATTAAAACTCAAAACGTGCTGTTTGCTAAAATAAGCATTTTCAAGCATTTTAGATCGTTGGGAAATCGTTCAAATAGAAGCAATATTAATAAAAAACGAATAATAAAAATTCGTCGTTTTATGCTGTTTTACACGTTAAACGCAGATTAAAAGCAAAACGTGCTGTTTGCTAAAATAAATTTTCAAGCATTTTTAGATCGTTGAAATCGTTCAAATAGACGCAATAAAAATAAAAAACGAATAATAAAAATTTTGTCGTTTTTATGCTGTTTTGCGCGTTAAAACGCAGATAAACTCAAAACGTGCTGTATTCTTTAAAATAAGCATTTTCAAGCATTTTAGATCGTTGAAATCGTTCAAATAGAAGCAATATTAATAAAAACGAATAATAAAAATTCGTCGTTTTATGCTGTTTTACGCGTTAAAACGCAGATTAAAGCTCAAACGTGCTGTTTTGCTAAAATAAGCATTTTCAAGCATTTTTAGACGCTGAAATTGTTCAAATAGACGAAGAAAATAAAAACGAATAATAAAATTCGTCGTTTTATGTTTTGCGTTAAAACGCGAATAAAGCTCAAAAATGCTGTTTTGCTAAAATAAGCATTTCAAGCATTTTAGATCGTTGAAATCGTTCAAAAGACGCAATTTAATAAAAACGAATAATAAAATTTCGTCGTTTTATGCTGTTTTACGCGTTAAAACCAGATTAAAGCTCAAAACGTGCTGTTTTGCTAAAATAAGATTTTCAAGCAATTTAGGTCGTTAAATCGTTCAAATAGAAGCAATATTAATAAAACGATTAATCAAAAATTTTCGATTTTATGCTGTTTTAGCGCTAAAACGAAGATTAAAGCTCAAAACGTGCTGTTTTGCTAAAATAAGCATTTTCAAGCATTTTATCGTTGAAACCGTTCAAATAGAAGCATATAAATAAAAACGAATAATAAAAATTTCGTCGTTTTATACTGTTTTACGCGTTAAAACGCAGATTAAAGCTCAAAACGTGCTGTTTTGCTAAAATAAGCATTTTCAAGCATTTTAGATCGTCAAATCGTTCAAATAGAAGCAATTTAATAAAAACGAATAAAAAAATTCGTCGTTTTATGTGTTTTACGCGTTAAACGCAGATGAAAGCTCAAAACGCTGCTGTTTTGCTAAAATAAGCATTTTCAAGCATTTTAGATCGTTGAAATCGTTCAAATAGACGCAATATTAATAAAAACGAATAATAAAAATTTCGTCGTTTTTATGCTGTTTTACACGTTAAAACGCTGATTAAAGCTCAAAACGTGCTGTTTTGCTAAAATAAGCATTTTCAAGCATTTTAGATCGTTGAAATCGTTTAAATAGACGCAATATTAATAAAAACGAATATTAAAAATTCGTCGTTTTATGCTTGTTTTGCGCATTAAAACGCAGATTAAAGCTCAAAACGTGCTGTTTTGCTAAAATAAGCATTTTCAAGCATTTTAGATCGTTGAAATCGTTCAAATAGAGCAATATTAATAAAAACGAATAATAAAAAAATTCGTCGTTTTATGCTGTTTTACGCGTTAAAACGCAGATTAAAGCCAAAACGTGCTGTTTTGCTAAAAAAAGCATTTTCAACATTTTGTTATTGAAATACTTAAAAACGAATATTAATAAAAATAATAATATAAAATTTCGTTTTAAATGCTGTTTATGCGTTAAAACGCAGATTAAAGCTCAAACGTGCTGTTTTAGCTAAAATAAGCATTTTCAAGCATTTTAGATCGTTGAAATCGTTCAAATAGAAGCAATATTAATAAAAACGAATAATAAAAATTCGTCGTTTTATGCTGTTTTACGCGTTAAAACGCAGATTAAAGCTCAAAACGTGCTGTTTTGATAAAATAAGCATTTTCAAGCATTTTAGATCGTTGAAATCGTTGAAATAGACGCAATATTAATAAAACGAATAATAAAAATTTCGTCGTTTTATAGCTGTTTAACGCGTTAAAACGCTGATTAAAAGCTCAAAACGTGCTGTTTTGCTAAAATAAGCATTTTCAAGCATTTTAGATCGTTGAAATCGTTCAAATAGAAGCAATATTAAAAAACGAATAATAAAAATTCGTCATTTTATGCTGTTTACGCGTTAAAACGCAGATTAAAGCTCAAAACGTGCTGTTTTGTTAAAATAAGCATTTTCAAGCATTTTAGATCGTTGAAATCGTTCAAATAGACGCAATATTAATAAAAACGAATAATAAAAATTTCGTCGTATTTATGCTGTTTACGCGTTAAAACGCAGAATATATCTCAAAACGTGCTGTTTTGCTAAAATAAGCAGTTTCAAGCTTTTTAGATCGTTGAAATCGTTCAAATAGACGCAATATTAATAAAAAACAAAATAAAAATTTCGTCTTTTTTGCTCGCTTTACGCGTTAAAACGCAGGTTAAAGCTCAAAACGTGCTGTTTTGCTAAATAAGCATTTTCAAGCATTTTAGATCGTTGAAATCGTTTAAATAGAAGCAATATTAATAAAAACGATAATAAAATTCGTCGTTTTATGCTGTTTTACGCGTTAAAACGCAGATTAAACTCAAAACATGCGTTTTGCTTAAAAAAGCAATTTTAAGATAATAAAAATCGTCTGACGCAATATTAATAAAACGATAAATAAAAATCGTGCGTTTTAGGGTTTTACGCGTTAAAACGAGATTAAAGCGCAAAACGTGCTGTTTGCTAAAATAATAATTCGCGCTTTAGATCGTTGAAATCTTTCCCGTAGAAGCAATATTAATAAAAACGAATAATAAAATTCGCTTTTTGCTGTTATTTACGCGTTAAAACGCAGATTAAGCTCAAAACGTAATTGCTAAAATAAGCTTTTTTCAAGCGTTAAGATCGTTGAAAATCGTTTAAATAAAAACAAATTTAACACGAATAATAAAAATTCGTCGTTTTTATGCTGTTTAGCGTTAAAACGCAGATTAAAGCTCAAAACGTGCTGTTTTGCTTTAAAATAAGCATTCGCATTTTGATCGTTGAAATCGTTCAAATAGACGCATATTAAAAACAATAGTAAAAAATTCTCGTTTTATGCTGTTTTACGTTAAAACGCTGATTAAGCTCAAAACGTGCTGTTTTTCTAAAATAAGCATTTTCAAATTTTAACGTTGAAATCGTTCAAATAGACGCAATTAATAAAAACTAATAGTAAAAATTCGTCGTTTTATGCTGTTTTACGCGTTAAAACGCAGATTAAACTCAAAACTTGCTGTTTTGCTAAAATAAAGCATTTCAAGCATTTTAGATCTTGAAATCGTTAAGGAAGCAATATTAATAAAACCAAAATATAAAATTCGTTTTTATGCCTGATTTACGCCGTTAAACCGGTTCAACGTGCTGTTTTGCAAAATAAGCATTTTTCAAGCTTTTAGATCGTTGAAATCGTTTAAATGAATCGTAAATAAAAAATCGAATAATAAAAATTCGTCTTTTTTATGCTGTTTTACGCTTTAAAAACGCAGATTAAAACTCAAAACATGCTGTTTTGCTAAAATAAGCATTTTCAAGCATTTTAGATCGTTGAAATCGTTCAAATAGAGCAATATAAAAAAAAACGAATAAAAAAAACGTCTTTTTTAATGTTTTAGCGTTAAAAAACCGAGATTAAAACTCAAACGTGCTGTTTTGCAAAATAAGCATTTTCAACATTTTAGATCGTTGAAACCCTTAAATAGAGCAATATTAATAAAAAGAATAATAAAATTGTCGTTTTATGCTGTTTTGCGTTAAAACGCCAGAAAAAAACTCAAAACGTGCTGTTTTGCCTAAATAACATTTTCAAAGCATTTTAGATCGTTGAAATCGTTCAAATAGACGCAAATTAATAAAAACGAATAATAAAAATTTCTGTTTTTACTGTTTACGCGTTAAAACGAAAAACTAAAAACGTTTGTTTTGCTTAAAATAAGCATTTTCAAGCATTTTAGATCGTTGAAATCGTTCAAATAAAGGCAATTTTAAAAGGAAAAATAAAAAATTCGTCGTTTTTATGCTGTTTACGCGTTAAAACGCAGTTTAAAAACTCAAAACGTGCTGTTTGCAAAATAAGCATTTTCAAGCATTTTAGATCGTTGAAATCGTTCAACAGAAGTACATTAATAAAAACGAATAATAAAAAATCTGTCGTTTTATGTTGTTTTACGCGTTAAAACGGTGATTAAAGCTCAAAACGTTTTGCTAAAATAAGCATTTTCAAGCATTTTAGATCGTTGAAATCGTTCAAATAGACGCAATATTAATAAAAACGAATAATGTACCTTCGCCGTTTTATGCTGTTTTACGCGTTAAAACGCGAATAAAGCTCAAACGTGCTGTTTTGCCATAAATAAGCATTTTCAAGCATTTTAGATCGTTGAAACCGTCTCAAATAGACGCATTATTAATAGTAAAAACGAATAATAAAAAATTGTCGTTTTATATCGTTTTACGCGTTAAAACGCAGATTAAAGCTCAAACGTGTTGTTTTGCTAAATAAGCATTTTCAAGCATTTTAGATCGCTGAAATTGTTCAAATAGGAAGCAATAATAAAAGAATAATAAAAATTCGTCGTTTTATGTTGTTTTACGCGTTAAACGCAGATTAAAGCCTCAAAACGTGCTGGTTTTGCTAAATAAGCATTTTCAAGCATTTTAGATCGTTGAAATCGTTCAAATAGACGCAATTATTAATAAAAAAAACGAATAATAAAAATTTCGTCGTTTTTAGGGTTGTTTTACGCGCGTTAAAACGCTGATTAAAGCTCAAAACGTGCTGTTTTGCTGCTAAAATAAGTACTTTTCAAGCATTTAGATCGTTGAAATCGTTCAAATAGACGCAATATTAATAAAAAACTAATAGTAAAAAATTCGTCGTTTTATGCCGTTTTACGCGTTAAAACGCAGGATTAAAAGCTCAAACGCGTGCTGTTTTGCTAAAATAAGCATTTCAAGCATTTTAGATCGTTGAAATCGCCCAAATGGGAAGCTACCATTAATAAAACCAAAATAAAATTTCGTCGTTTTATGTTGTTTACGCGTTAAAAACGCAGGTTGTGCTCAAAACGTGCTGTTTTGCTAAAATAAGCATTTTCAAGCATTTTAGATCGTTGAAATCGTTTAAAATAGAAGCAATATTAATAAAAACGAATAATAAAAATTCGTCGTTTTATGTTGTTTTACGCGTTAAACGCAGATTAAAGCTCAAACATGCTGTTTTGCTAAAATAAGCATTTTCGGGCATTTTAGATCGTGGAAATCGTTCAAATAGACGCAATATTAATAAAAAACGAATAATGAAAATTCGCCGTTTTATGCTGTTTTACGTTAAAACGTAGATTAAAGCGCAAATGCGCTGTTTCATAAAATAAGCATTTCAAGCATTTTAGACGTTGAAATCGTTCAAATAGGAGCACATTACTAAAAACGAATAATAAAAATTCGTCGTTTTATGTTGTTTCACGCGTTAAAAACGCAGATTAAAGCTCAAAACGCGCTGTTTTGTTAAATAAGTATTTTCAAGCATTTTAGATCGTTGAAATCGAAACCAAATAGAAGCACATTAATAAAACGAATAATAAAAAATTCGTCGTTTTATGCTGTTTACGCGTTAAAACGCAGATTAAAAGCTCAAAACGTGCTGTTTTGCTAAAATACATTTTCAAGCATTTTAGATCGTTGAAATCGTTCAAATAGAAGCATTACAATAAAAAAACGAATAATAAAAATTCCTGTCGTTTTTATGCTGTTTTACGCGTTAAACGCAGATTAAAAGCTCTTAAACGCTGTTTCTACGCTAAAATAAGATTTTCAAGCATTTTAGATCGTTGAAATCGTTCAAATAGAAGCATATTAATAAAAACGAATAATAAAATTTGTCGTTTATGCAGTTTCTTACGCTAAAACGTGAGATTAAAAGCTCAAACGTGCTTCGTTTTGCTGGGCATCAGCATTTTCAAGCATTTAAATCGTTGAAATCGTTCAACAGACGCACAAAAATAAAAACGAATAATAAAATTTGCTCGTTTTATGCTCTTTTATGCGTTAAACGCAGAATAAAGCTCTCAAAACGCTGTTTTGCTAAATAAGCATTTTCAAGAATTTTGTGATCGCTGAAATCGTTCAACAGTATCGCAATATTAATAAAAAACGAATAATAAAAATTTCGTCGTTTTATATCACTGTTTTACGCGTTAAAACGCAGATTAAAAGTTCAAACGTGCTGTTTTGCTGCTAAAATAAGCATTTCCAAGCATTTTAGATCGTTGAAATTTCGTTCAAATAGAAGCTAATATTAATAAAAAACGAATAATGTACCCGTCGTTTTTATAAAGCTGTTTTACGCGTTAAAACGCAGATTAAAGCCCGTAAAACGTGCTGTTTTGCTAAAATAAGCATTTTCGCGATTTGATCAAGCGCTGAAATCGTTCAAATAGAAGCTTAACATAATAAAACACGAATAATAAAATTCGTCGTTTTTATGCTGTTTTACGCGTTAAAACGCAGATTAAAGCTCAAAACGTGCTGTTTTGCTAAAATAAGCATTTTCAAGCATTTTAGATCGTTTAAACGTTCAAATAGACGCAATAAAATAAAAACGAATAATAAAAAAATTGTCGTTTTATGTTGTTTTACGCGTTAAAAACGCAGAATAAAAGCTCAAAAACGCTGTTTTGCTAAAATAAGTATTTTCAAACATTTTAGATCGCTGAAATGTTCAAATAGACGCAATACAAATAAAAAACGAATAATAAAAATTTCGTCGTTTTTATGCTGTTTTACCTGCTAAACGTAGAATAAAGCTCAAAACGTGCTGTTTTGCTAAAATAAGCATTTTAAACATTTTAGATCGTTGAACTGTTCAAATAGACGCAATATTAATAAAAAACGAATAATACCCCTGTCGTTTTATGCTGTTTTACGCGTTAAAACGCAGATTAAAAGCTCAAAACGTGCTGTTTTGCTAAAATAAGCATTTTCAAGCATTTTGTGATCGTTGGAAATCGTTCAAATAGAAGCAATATTAATAAAACGAATATCAAAAATTTCGTCGTTTTATGCTGTTTTACGCGTTAAAACGCAGATTAAAAGCTCAAACGTGCTGTTTTGCTAAAATAAGCATTTTCAAGCATTTTAGATCGTTGAAATTGCTCAAATAGAAGCACATACTAAAACGAATAATAAACATTCGTCGTTTTATGCAGTTTTACGCGTTAAAACGCAGATTAAAGCTCAAACGTGCTGTTTGCTAAAATAAGCATTTCTAAGCATTTTAAATCGTTGGAAATCGTTCAAATAGACGTAAATAAAAATAAAAACGAATAATAAAATTCCTGTCGTTTTATGTTGCTTTACGCGTTAAAACGCAGATTAAAAGTCTCAAAACGCCATTTCGCCAAAATAAGCATTTTCAAGAATTTTAGGATCGTTGAAATCGTTCAAAATAGACGCAATATTAATAAAATGAATACTAAAAATTCCTCGTCGTTTTAGGGTTGTTTTACGCGTTAAAACGTATTAATAAAGCTCAAACGTGCTGTTTTGCTAAAATAAGCATTTTCTAAGCATTTTAGATCGCCGGGAAATCGTTCAACAGACGCAATATTAATAAAAACGAATAATAAAATGTCGTTTTGTGGGCTGTTTTACGCGCAAAACGCTGATTAAAGCTCAAAACGCGCTGTTTTGCTAAAATAAAGCATTTTCTGCCACGTAGATCGCTGGAAATCGTTCAAACAGACGCACAATAATAAAACTAATAGTAAAAAATTGTCGTTTTATAAGCTGCTTTACGTTAAAACGCGGGTGATTAAAGCTCAAAATCGCGCTGTTTTGCTAAAATAAGCATTTTCGCTACATTTGTGGCCGTTGAAATCGTTCAAATGGAAGCAACATAATAAAACCAAAAAATAAAAATTTCGCCGTTTTATGCTGTTTTACGCGTTAAACGCAGGTTAAAGTTCAAAATCAAAAGGTTTTAAGCAAAATAAGCATTTTCTTGCCATTTTAGATCGTTGAAATCGTTTAAATAGAAGCAATATTAATAAAAACGAATAATAAAAATTGCCGTTTTATGCTGTTTTACGCGTTAAAACGCAGATTAAAGCTCAAAACATGCTGTTTGCATAAATAAGCATTTTCAAGCATTTTAGATCGTGGAAATTGCTCAAATAGACGCGGCTAATAAAAACGAATAATAAAAAATTTGTCGTTTTATGCTGTTTTACGCGTTAAACGCATCAAAGCGCAAAACGCTGTTTTGCTAAAAATAAGCATTTTCAAGCATTTTAGATCGCTGAAATCGTTCAAATAGAAGCAATATTAATAAAAACGAATGTAAGGTTGCGTATATGACCATGCACCAGCAACATGCAGAACACCCGTGATATGGAGTCGCTATCACCGATGGGGGTTTTGTTTATGCCGCGACTTGCGCCGCTGGCATGCGTCTCCAAGAAATGCTCAGACTCGTGCTTCCGGCATTTCCGTTGTAAACCGTTCACAATTCGCACCTACCGCTCTGTGGCTATTGAATAAAAATTGTAAAAACTGCACCCGCTATTTCGTACTCCTAACATCGTAAGTGAGGTATCCAAAACGCCTAAATTCTGAAAATTTTTCTATAAAAACTATTTTGCAAAATTCAAAACAGCAAAACAAAGCAAAACGGCAGCAGAGAAGAAGCGATGGAGTTGATGGAGAAGAAAGCGCGACAGCGGAAGTTGAGTATACATGTGCTACGAAGGAATGTCATATTGCAGTTATAAAAGACCGGTATATACAAATGATGAAGATGATAATGAAGGTGGTATAACTTTGCGAAACCGAGCATTAAAGTACTATTGTCACTGGAAACCTAAATTCCCGAACCTGGCAGAACCCTAGTGAGCGCTCTTAACTAGCTCATTTCCCCGTGATAGGAAATCACCCATTTACGCGCCTTTTGTGCCCGCTAAAATACACGTAGTTCAGGATTGGTGACACCAACAAATTATTTGGCCATAAAAGCTTCAAGAAATAAATGCGATGTATGAACTTGATTTTCCGTGGCACGTGCCTGGAGCATCGTAGAAGCGCCGCAGAAGACTCCAGTTAGGAACGCAATTCGAATGACAAACCTTCTAACGAAAGCGAGCTGATCACCTATGAGCGAGCGAGACAATGATTTAAGATTGCGTCACGAAGAGTCCGCGCCCGTGGTAAACGCCAACACCAACATCGCTATGAGTCAAATAAACACAAACAAACTACAAACACCGCGTCAGCATTTTCGGCAAATGTTTTTACTGCAACAAAGCTGGTCACAAAGCTCATGATCGCCTACATTGAATCGAAAAGCTGAAATGTCTAAACCGAGACGTGAGAGCGCTGGCAAACGTGCTCGACTATTTGAAACAACGCACCAATCATACAGAAGAGCAATGTTTTTTAAGATTGGCTTTTCCGGAAAAGGACGTACTAGTAATGCGGCTACGAAAAGCTGTACAACTAAATACTAGAATAGAACTGCGGGTTGTGCTACTGATGGTACCATACCAGACGCAGACGCGCTGATGTGGGCTGGGATGTAACTGTAGACCTGGCTAAAACTTGAGAAAGTCGAAACCAAATCGGAGCTTCAATTACGACATAACCGCAAACTATTTTGATTTGCCGTGAAGAAAATAGGAATGATGCGATCAATTGTCAGGATTGGACGAGTTGTTTGCGCTGCGCAATCTATCGGGTTAATAAGCACAGCAGTACCCACCATCCGCTGTACCTGCTGCATATCGACTAAGGCCACTGGCTGCTGAACGCATTCAATTGAAACAAAATTACGGAGGAAACAACGGCCGTGGAATCATTAGAGAGCCGAACATGCCTGTGTTGTTTCCGTGAAAAGAAAAACGGGAGCTTCCGCTTATGCATAGATTTTCGAGATTTGGAACAGAGGATTGTGAGATCAGTATCCATTGCCTAGGATTCAGGACCAATAGATGCGGCAAAAGTTCTATTGCACTTTGGATATGAAGTCAGGTTTTCATCAAATGCTTGTCGAGAAAGAATCAAGACATCTACGGGCGTTTGTCACATCAGATGGTCATTATGAATACGATAGAATGCCGTTTGATTTTGTGAACTCACCAGCCTGTTATGAAATGGCAATTGACAAAGCCTGCTAAACTGAAGGATACAGTCGTAAATCTGCAGGCATGCCTCGAGGGCAAATGGACAAGTCGAACGAGTAACGAGAAGTTTGTTTAACATGATGCGATTTACTCTAATGAACGCGATGAAAAACAATGGATCAATGACTACCGAAAAAATCGAACACGCATTACGAACACCTTTTGTGAATTAAATTACTGGTTGAAGACCACATGAATTAATGTTTGAGCAAAAAAAAGACAACGTACTGGTAAGATATATAAAAGATGTACCCGAACAAACAAAATACTAATTTCTTAAATGAATTTTAGGCCTTAGATGTCATCCGTAAAATGGCGGAAATTGACAGAAAACAATTAGAAGCTTTGATAAAAAGAACGGTTAAGCAAAGTGTTTGCAACTGGTGACCTAGTATTAGTAGAGGAGACCCAACCGCGGTGGCGGTAAATTGAAAGTTAAATAGATAAAGGACCATTCGAAATACTTAAAATGTTTACCGAATGAAAAGGTACGTACTGAAAAGGGTAATTGACAAATGAGGACCACTGTTGCTGGTCAAGATCAAATGAGACTGTGGCCGCATGAGAAGGCTCAGGCAGATGCAGCTGACGTAAAAAGGTAAAAAAAAAATAATAACAAAACAATAAAACTAACAAAACAAAAAAAAAAGGGCCTGGACTGGCTGGATACTTCAACAAAAAAAGGGCCTGGACTGGCTGGATAAAAACGAAAAAAAGGGCCTGACTGGCCGGGATACAAACAAAAAAAAAAGGGCCTGACTGGCTGATACCAACAAAAAAAAAAAAAGGCCTGACTGGTTGATACTAACAAAAAAGGGCCTGACTGGCTGATAAAACAAAAAAAAAGGGCCTGACTGGGCCTGGATACTTCAACAAAAAAAAAAAGGGCCTGGACTGGCTGATAAAACAAAAAAAGGGCCTGGACTGGCAGATAAAACAAAAAAAAAAAAAAGGGCCTGACTCGGCTGGATACTAACAAAAAAAAAAAGGGGCCTGGACTGGCTGGATACTAACAAAAATAGGGCCTGGACTGGCTGATAAAAATAAAAAAAGGGGCTTTCCGGACTGGCTGGATAAAACAAAAAAAAAAGTACCTGACTGGCTGGATACTAACAAAAAAAGGCCTGGACTGGCTGATAAAAACAAAAAAAAGGGCCTGACTGGCTGATACTAACAAAAATAAAAGGGCCTGACTGGCTGATACCAACAAAAAAAAAAGGGCCTGACTGGCTGGATACTAACAAAAGGGCCTGGACTGGCTGGATACTGCTAACAAAAAAGGGCCTGACTGGCTGGATAAAACGAAAATGGGCCTTCACTGGCTGATACCAACAGAAAAGGAGCCCAACTGACTAAAAAAACTTTGTATAAATGGGCGTCCCACCCAAACAGTAAAAATATGAAAACTTACGATTGCGGAAAGTACTCTGTGAAAACAAAGATGAGCGTATAATGATCTGGTCAACAAACTACTCTAGACTGAGTGAGTTAGAGCAGATGGTTGAAAACAAAAGATGCTATCCGAGGACGAAATCCGCGGCAGGAAGGCTGCGGGCGTTGCGTATGACCATGAACCAGCAAATACGCAGAACACCTGTGATATGGAGTCACATCACTGATGGGGTTTTTCTGTTTATGCTTCAAGCGACTGCGTCGCTGGGCAGCGCGTTCCTCTACAAAATGATTCCAGACTCGTGCTCCGGCATTCGTTGTAACCGTTCACAATTAAGAAACCGGACGCTCTGGTATTATTGAATAAACTTGCAAAAACCGGAAACAACATTTCGTACTCCTAACACGAATAATAAAAAAATTCGTCGTTTTTATGCTGTTTTACGCGTTAAAACGCGCAGATTAAAGCTCAAAAACGCTGTTTTGCTAAATAAGCATTTTCAAGCATTTTAGATCGCTGAAAATCGTTCAAATAGACGCAATATTAATAAAAACGAATAATAAAAATTTCTGTCGTTTTATGCTGTTTTACGCGTTAAAACGCAGATTAAAGCTCAAACGTGCTGTTTTGCTAAAATAAGCATTTTCAAGCATTTTTTGTGATCGCTGAAATCGTTCTCAAAATAGAAGCACATTAATAAAAACAATAATAAAAAAAAATCTGCCGTTTCATAAGCGTTTCACGCGTTAAAACGGCAGATTAAAGCTCAAAACGTGCTGTTTCGCTAAAATAAGCATTTTCAAGCATTTTAGGATCGCTGAAATCGTTCAAATAGACGCAATATTAATAAAAAAACGAATAATAAAAATTTCTGTCGTTTTTATGCTGTTTTACGCGTTAAAAACGCTGATTGCTCAAAAACGTGCTGTTTTGCTAAAATACATTTCAAGCATTTTGTGACGATCGCTGAAATCGTTCAAATAGAAGCACATTAATAAAACAATGCGCACTGTCGTTTTATGTTGCCGCATGCTAAAACGCAGATTAAAAGCTCAAAAACGCGCTGTTGTTTTGCTAAAATAAGCATTTTCAAGCATTTTAATGCTGAAATCGTTCACAACAGACGCACATTAATAAAACACACAAATAATAAAAATTTCGTCGTTTTATACGTTTTACGCGTTAAAACGCAGAATAAAAGCTCAAAACGTGCTGTTTTGCTAAAATAAGCATTTTCAAGCATTTTAAATCGTTGAAATCGTTCAAATAGACGCAAAAAAATAAAACGAATAATAAAAACCCCCGTCGTTTTTATGCTTTTTTATGCCTTAAAACGCAGAAAAAAAAGCCCCCAAAACGTGCTTTTTTCAAAATAAGCATTTCCGCATTTTAGACCCGTTAACCCGTTGGGGCCAAAAGAAAAGATTAATAAAACGAATAAAAAAAATTCGTCGTTTTTATGTTGTTTTTACGCGTTAAAACGCAGATTAAAGCTAAAAAAAGGCTGTTTTGTTTTAAAAAAAAACATTTTCAAGCATTTTAGATCGTTAAAATTTGTTCAAAAGGGCAATATTAAATAAAAACGAAAAAAAACCGTCGTTTTTATGTTTTGTTTTACGCGTTAAAACGCAGTTTAAAAAGCTAAAAAAACGTGTTTGTTTTTTGCTAAAATAAAGCATTTTCGCATTTTAGATCTTTGGGAAATCGTTCAAATAGACGCAAAAAAATAAAAAAATGAAAAAAAAAAATTCGTCGTTTTTATGTTTTTTTTACGTAAAAACGCAGAATAAAAGCCCCAAAACGTGCTGTTTTGCTAAAAAAACATTTTAAAAAAACATTTTAGATCTTTGGGAAATCGTTCAAATAGCGAAACACAAAAAAAAAACGAATAATAAAAATTTCGTCGTTTTTATGCTTTTTTCCCCAAAACGAGTAAAAGCTCAAAACGTGCTGTTTTGCTAAAAAAAAACTTTTTTTAAAACATTTTAGATCTTTGGGAAATCGTTAAAAATAGACCCCAAATTTTATTAATAAAAACGAATAATAAAAAAATTTCGTCTTTTTTATGCTTTTTTTCGTTAAAACGCAGATAAAACTCAAACGTGCTGTTTTGCTAAAAAAAACTTTTTCAAGCTTTTTAGATCGTTGAAATCGTTAAAAGAAGCAATATTAATAAAAACGAATAAAAAAAATTTCGTCTTTTTTATGCTTTTTTACGCTTTAAAAACCGCAGATTAAAACTCAAAACGTGCTGTTTGTTTTAAAATAAGCTTTTTTCAAGCTTTTTTGGATCGTTGAAATCGTTCAAATGGGAAGCAAATATTAAAAAAAAACGGAATAAAAAAAACTTTTCGTCTTTTTTATGCTTTTACGCGTTAAAACGCAGTTTAAAAAGCCTCAAAAGGGCTTTTTCAAAAAAAAACTTTTTTCAAGCATTTTAAATCGTTGGAAACCCTTAAATAGACGCAAAAAAAAATAAAAACGAATAAAAAAAATTTCGTCTTTTTGCGTTTTTTTTAGGGGTTAAAAACGCAGTTTAAAAAGCTCAAAACGTGCTTTTTTTAAAATAAGCATTTTTCAAAATTTTAGATCGTTAAAAACCGTTCAAATAAAACCAATATTAAAAAAAAACGAATAAAATAAAAAACCCCCGTCTTTTTTTATTTTTTTACGCTTTAAAAAACGCTGTTTAAAAACTAAAAACGTGCTTTTTTTGCTAAAAAAAGGGCTTTTTCAAGCATTTTAGATCTTTTGAAATCGTTAAAATAGACGCAATATTAATAAAAACGAAAAAAAAATTTCGTCTTTTTTGGGCTTTTCGCTTTAAAAAACGCTGTTTAAAAACCCTTTCAAACGTTGCTTTTTTGCTAAAAAAAAGCATTTTCAAGCATTTTAGATCGTTGAAATCGTTCAAATAGACGCAATATTAAAAAAAAACTAATAGAAAAAAATTCGTCTTTTTTATGTTGTTTTACGCGTTAAAACGCAGTTTAAAACCCAAAAAACTTTGCTGTTTTGCTAAAATAAGCATTTTAAAACATTTTAGGTCGTTGAAATCGTTAAAAATGGAAGCAATATTAAAAAAAACCAAAAAAAAAAAATTTCGTCTTTTTTTATTTGTTTTACGCGTTAAAACGCGGGTTTAAAACCAAAAACGTGTTTTTTTCAAAAAAGCTTTTTTCAAGCATTTTAGATCGTTGAAATCGTTTAAATAGAAGCAATATTAAAAAAAAGGGAATAATAAAAATTCTCGTTTTATGCTTTTTTAAAAGCTTAAAACGCAGATTAAACCCTCAAAACACTGTTTTGCAAAATTTGGGCTTTTTTCAAGCATTTTAGATCGTGGAAATCGCCCAAAAGACGAATTTTTAAAAAAAACGAATAATAAAAATTTGTCTTTTTTTATGCTTTTTTTCCCGCGTTAAAACGCAGTTTAAAAAGCGAAAAAACGTGCTGTTTTGCTAAAATAAACATTTTCCCTTTTTTAGATCGTTGAAATCGTTCAAATAGAAAATATTAAAAAAAAACGAATAAAAAAACCCGCCTTTTTTATGCTTTTTTTAGGGTTAAAAAACGCAGTTTAAACCCTCAAAACGTGCCTTTTTTTTGCTAAAATAAGCATTTTCAAGCTTTTTGGGAATCGTTGAAATCTTTTAAAAGAAGCAATATTAATAAAAAAAAAATAAAAAAAAATTCGTCGTTTTTTTTTGCTGTTTTACGCGTTAAACGCAGTTTAAAAAGCTAAAAACGTGCTGTTTTGTTTAAAAATAATTTTTTCCTTTTTTGGATCGTTGAAATCGTTCAAATAGACGCAATATTAAAAAAAAAGAATAATAAAAATTTCGTCGTTTTTATGCTGTTTTGCTTTAAAAAACGCAGTAAAACCCTTAAAAAACGTGCTGTTTTGCTAAAATAAGCTTTTTCAAGCATTTTAGATCGTTAAAATTTGCAAATAGAAAAAAATTTTAAAAAAAGGGAAAAATTTAAAAATTTTGTCGTTTTATCCCTTTTTTACGCGTTAAAACGCAGATTAAACTCAAAAGGGCTTTTTTTGCTAAAAAAAGCATTTTCAAGCTTTTTTAGATCGTTAAAAATCGTTCAAATAAACAATATTAAAAAAAACGAAAAAAAAACATTCGTCTTTTTTTTTGGGCATTTTTACGCTTTAAAAACGCAGATTAAAGCTCAAAACGGCTGTTTTCCCTAAAAAAGCTTTTTCAAGCTTTTTTAAATCGTTGAAATCGTTCAAATAGGCCGCAATAAAATAAAAACGAAAAAAAAAAAATTTTCGCTTTTTTTTTTTAAAAGCGAAAAAAAGCGAAAAAAGCTAAAACGTTTTTTTTAAAAAAAGCTTTTTAAAAATTTTTAGATTAAACTTAAAATGGAAATTTCAAAAAAAAATTTTTTTTTTATTTTTTTCGGTTAAACCCCAAAAAGGGCTTTTTTGCTAAATTTTTAAAAGCATTTTAGATTTAAATCGTTAAAAAAAGGGGAAATTAAAAAAAAATAAAAAATTCGTCCTTTTTATTAAAACGAGAAAAAGCTCAAACTGCTGTTTTGCTAAAAAAGCATTTTCAAGCATTTTGATCGTGGAAATCTTTTCAAAAGAGCAATTAAAAAATAAAAAAATTTTTTTTTATGCTGTTTTACGCGTTAAAACGAATTAAACCCAAAAACTCTGTTTTTTAAATGCATTTTCAAGCATTTTTAGATCGTTGAAATCGTTCAAAAAGCAATATTAAAAAAAACGAATAAAAAAAAATTTTTTTTTTGGGTTTTTACGTTAAAAGGATAAAGCTAAAATGTTTTTAAAATAAGCATTTTCGCATTTTAGACGTTAAATCGTTCAAATAGAAAATATTAAAAAAAACGAATAAAAAAAATTCGTCGTTTTATGTTTTTTACGCAAAAAACGAGATTAAACTCAAAACTTTTTTTTTTAAAATAAGTTTAAAGATTTTTAATCGTTAAACTTAAAATAAAAAATAATAAAACTTTTTAAAAATTTGGGTTTTTAGCTTTTATAAACGCGTTAAAATAAAATTTTTTGCTAAAAAAATTTTTTTAAGCATTTTAACGTGAAACGTCAAAAGCTTTTAAATAAAAAAAAAAAAAAAATTTCGTTTTTTATTTTTCCCAAAAAACGTTAAACTAAAAGGCTTTTTAAAAAAAAAAAAAATTTTTAAATTTGTCGTTAAACGTTTAGGAAAAAAAAAAACCCCAAAAAAAAATTTTTTTTTATTGTTTTAGCTTAAAACCAGTTCCCCAAAACTTTTTTTAAAAAAAAATTTTTAAGCTTTTTAGTTTTTTAAACGTTAAAAACGCAATTTAAAAAAAAAACGTTAAAAAAAATTTTGCTTTTTTTTCGTTAAAAGGGTTAAAGCCAAATTTTTTCAAAAATAAATTTTCAAAACTTTTAGCGTTAAACGCAAATAAAGAAATTTTTTAAAAAAAAAAAATAAAAAGCTTTTTGTTTTTTTACCGTTAAAAGCGTTAAAAAAAAACCCTTTTTAAAATGCTTTTAATTTTTTAGCGTTAAACGAAAATAACCAAAATTTTTCAAAAAAAAAATTTCCTTTTAGTTTTTCCGTTAAAAGGAAAAATAAATAAAAGGTTTTTAAAAATGCTTTTAAGCTTTTTGGTTAAACGTTAAATAACGCTTTTTAAAAAAATAAAAAGCTTTTATCTTTTTTACCGTTAAAACGAAATTAAAAATAAAATTTTTTTTAAAAAAAAAACTTTTAAGCTTTTGGTTTAAACCGTTAAAAAAAAATTTTAAAAAAAATTTAAAAAATTGTCTTTTTATGCTTTTTTACGCTTAAAACCAAAAAAGTAAAACGGGTTTTTTTTAAAAAAGTTTTTCGCATTTTAATCCGGGGTGTTAAATACCCCAAAAATTTTTAAAAAAACGAAAAAAAAAAAATTTTCTTTTTTTAGGTTTTTTTATTAAAAGGGAAAAAAAAAGTTTTAAAATTTTTTTGCTAAAAAAGCATTTTAAGTTTTTAATGTTTGTTAAATAGGCAATTTAATAAAAAAAAAAAAAAAATTTTTTCTTTTATTTTTGGGTTAAACTTTTAAAAGCTAAAAGGGTTTTTAAAAAAAAGCTTTTAAAAAGTTTTTAACCTTTAAATCGTTAAAAAAAAGCAAATTTTTAAAAAAAAAAAAAAAAATTTTTGCGTTTTGGTTTTACCGAAAAAAAAAAAAATTTTGTTTTTAAAAAAATTTTAAAGATTTTAGATCGTGAAACGTTAAATAAACAATATTAAAAAAAAAATAATAAAAATTCGTCGTTTTTTGTTTACGCGTTAAAACGCAGATTAAAGCCAAAACGTGTTTTTGGTGCATTTTTTAACTTTTAATCGTTAAATGAAAAAAAAAAAAAAAAAAAAATTCTTTTTTGTTTTTTAAAAAGCAAAAAACCCAAAAAACCCCTTTTTTTTGCAAAAATAATTTTTTCAAGTTTTTGATCGTTGAAATCGTTCAAAAAAAAAAAAAAAAACAAAATTTTTTGTTTTTTGGTTTTATTAAAAAGTTAAATTTTTTTAAAAAATCATTTTAAATTTGAGGGTTTAAAAAAATTTTAAAAAAAAACGAATAAAAAAATTTTCGTTTTAGCTTTTTTAGGGTTTAAAAACCAATTGCTAAAAAGGCTTTTTCAAATGATTTTAAATTTAAAAATTTAAAAAAGAATAAAAAAAAAGTTAAAAAAAATTTCTTTTTAGCATTAAAACCTTAAACGCGTTAAAAATTTTTTAAAAGTGCTGTTTTGTAAAATAAAGCATTTTAAAAATTTTTTAATTTTAAACCCGTTAAATGCGAAAAATTTAAAACGAAAATAAAAAAACCCGGTTTTTATGTTTTTTTGCTTAAAAAAAATAAAGTCAAAAGGGGTTTTTTTAAAAAAATTTTAAAATTTTGTCGTTTTTTTAAAAAGGCTTTTAAAAAACGAAAAAAAAAAACGTCGTTTTAAAATGTTTTAGCTTAAAACCGTTAAACTTCAAAAGGGTTTTTTTTAAAAAATAAAAATTTCGCTTTTAATTTTTTAAACCGTTAAAGAAGTTTTTAAAAAAAAAAAAAGTTAAAAAAAAAGCTTTTAGCTTTTTACGCTTAAAGGGTTAAACCAAAATCCAAAAAAAAAAGCTTTTAAGCTTTTTAGCGTTAAACGCAATAAAGCAAATTTCAAAAAAAATTTTTTTCCTTTTTAGTTTTTTACCGTTAAAACGCAAATTAAAAAAAAAAGGGGTTTTTTAAAATGCTTTTAAGTTTTAGCTTTAAAAACGTTAAATGCCAAAAAAATTTTCAAAAAAAATTTTTTTTAGTTTTTTACCGTTAAAACGAAAATTAAAAAAATTTTTTTAAAATGCTTTTAAAATTTTAGCGTTAAACGTTTTAAAAGGTTTTTTAAAAAAAAAAAAAAAAAAAAAATTTTTTGTCTTTTTATGCTTTTTTCCCCAAAAAAAACCAAAAAAAAAATGCGTTTTGTTAAAAAAAAGTTTTTAAGCATTTTAAGTAAAATCTTTTAAAAAAAATCGTTCAAATAGAAGCAATATTAATAAAAACGAATAATAAAACATTCGTCGTTTTATGCAGTTTACGCGTTAAACGCAGATTAAAGCTCAAAACGTGCTGTTTTGCTAAAATAAGCATTTTCAAGCATTTTAAATCGTTGAAATCGTTCAAATAGACGCAATAAAATAAAAACGAATAATAAAAATTTCGTCGTTTTTATGTTTGTTTTACGCGTTAAAACGCAGATTAAAGCTCAAAACGTGCTGCTTTGCTAAAATAAGCATTTTCAAGAATTTTAGATCGTTGAAAACGTTCAAATAGACGCAATATTAATAAAAACGAATAATAAAATTCTGTCGTTTTATATGTTTTACGCGTTAAACGCTGATTAAAGCTCAAAACGTGCTGTTTTGCTAAAATAACATTTTCAAGCATTTTAGATCGTTGAAATCGTTCAAATAGAAGCAATATTAATAAAAACGAATAATAAAAAATTCGCAGTTTTTATGCTGTTTTACGCGTTAAAACGCAGATTAAAGCTCAAAACGTGCTGTTTTGCTAAAATAAGCATTTCAAGCATTTTAGATCGTTGAAATCGTTCAAATAGACGCAATATTAATAAAAACGAATAATAAAAATTTCGTCGTTTTTATGCTGTTTTACGCGTTAAAACGCAGATTAAATCTCAAAACGCTGTTTTGCTAAAATAAGCATTTTATATTGTTGAAATCGTTCAAATAAAGCCATATTAATAAACGAATAATAAAATTCGTCGTTTTATGCTGTTTTACGCGTTAAAACGCAGATTAAACTCAAAACGTGCTGTTTTGCTAAATTAAGCATTTTCAAGCATTTTTAGATCGTTGAAATCGTTCAAATAGACGCAATAAAAATAAAACGAATAATAAAAATTTCGTCGTTTTATGCTGTTTTACGCGTTAAAACGCAGAATAAAGCTCAAAACGTGCTGTTTTGCTAAAATAAGCATTTTCAAACATTTTAGATCGTTGAAATCGTTCAAATAGACGCAATATTAATAAAAACAGATAATAAAAATTTGTCGTTTTTATGCTGTTTTACGCGTTAAAACACAGATTAAAAAGCTAAAACGTGCTGTTTTGCTAAAATAAGCATTTTAAGCATTTTAGATCGTTGAAATCGTTCAAATAGACGCAATATTAATAAAAAATATAGAGCATTTAATAAAATTGTCGTTTTATGCTGTTTACGCGTTAAAACGAATTAAAGCTCAAAACGTGCGGTTTTGCTAAAATAAAGCATTTTCAAGCATTTTAGATCGTTGAAATCGTTCAAATAGACGCAATATTGAAAAAACGAATAATAAAAAATCGTTAAAACGCAGATTAAAGCTCAAAACGTGCTGTTTTGCTAAAATAAGCATTTTTAAGCATTTTAGATCGTTGAAATCGTTCAAATAGACGCAATATTAATAAAAAACGAATAATAAAAAATTTCGTCGTTTTATGTTGTTTTACGCGTTAAAACGCAGATTAAAGCTCAAAACGTGCTGGTTTGCTAAAATAAGCATTTTCAAGCATTTAGATCGTTGAAATCGTTCAAATAGAAGCAATATTAATAAAAACGAATAATAAAAATTCGTCGTTTTTATGCAGTTTTACGCGTTAAAACGCAGAATAAACTCAAAACGTGCTGTTTTGCTAAAATAAGCATTTTCAAGCATTTTAGATCGTTGAAATCGTTCAAATAGACGCAATATTAATAAAAAAATAGAAGCAATATTAATAAAAACGAATATAAAAAAATCGTCGTTTTATGCTGTTTTACGCGTTAAAACGCAGATTAAAGCTCAAACGTGTTGTTTTGCTAAAATAAGCATTTTCAAGCATTTTAGATCGTTGAAATCGTTCAAATAGAAGCAATATTAATAAAAACGAATAATAAAAAATAAAAAATAAATAAATAAATAAAAATAAACGCAGATTAAAGCTCAAAACGTGCTGTTTTGCTAAAATAAGCATTTTCAAGCATTTTAGATCGTTGAAATCGTTTAAATAGAAGCAATATCAATAAAAACGAATAATAAAAATTCGTCGTTTTATGCTGTTTTTACGCGTTAAAACGCAGATTAAAGCTCAAAACATGCTGTTTTGCTAAAATAAGCATTTTCAAGCATTTTGATGGTGGAAATCGTTCAAATAGACGCAATATTAATAAAAACGAATAATAAAAAATTTGTCGTTTTATGCTGTTTTACGCGTTAAAACGCAGATTAAAGCGCAAAACGTGCTGTTTTGCTAAAATAAGCATTTTCAAGCATTTTAGATCGTTGAAATCGTTCAAATAGAAGCAATATTAATAAAAACGAATAAAAAAAAATTCGTCGTTTTTATGCTGTTTTACGCGTTAAAACGCAGATTAAATCAAAACGTGCTGTTTTGTTTTAAAATAAGCATTTTCAAGCTTTTTGGGGTTGTTGAAATCGTTCAAAGACGCAATATTAATAAAAACGAATAATAAAAATTTCGTCGTTTTATGCTGTTTTACGCGTTAAAACGCAGATTAAAGCTCAAAACGTGCTGTTTTGCTAAAATAAGCATTTTCAAGCATTTTAGATAGTTGAAATCGTTCAAATAGAAGCAATATTAATAAAAACGAATAATAAAAATTCGTCGTTTTATGCTTTTTTACGCTTTAAAAACGCAGATTAAAGCTCAAAACGTGCTGTTTTGCTAAAAAAAAAGCATTTTCAAGCATTTTGATCGTTGAAATCGTTCAAAATAGACGCAATATTAATAAAACACAAATAATAAAAATTTCGTCGTTTTTATGCTGTTTTACGCGTTAAAACGCAGAATAAAGCTCAAAACGTGCTGTTTTGCAAAAATAAGCATTTTCAAGCATTTTAGATCGTTGAAATCGTTCAAATGGACGCAATATTAATAAAAAACGAATAAAAAAAATTTCGTCGTTTTTTATACTGTTTTACGTTAAAACGCAGATTAAACTCAAAACGTGTTGTTTTGCTAAAATAAGCTTTTTTCAAGCATTTTAGATCGTTGAAATCGTTCAAATAGAAGCAATATTAATAAAAACGAATAATAAAAATAAAAAATAAATAAATAAAAAATAAAACGCAGATTAAAGCTCAAAACGTGCTGTTTTGCTAAAATAGCATTTTCAAGCATTTTAGATAGTTGAAATCGTTCAAATAGAAGCAATATTAATAAAAACGAATAATAAAAAATTCGTCGTTTTAATGCTGTTTTTACGCGTTAAAACGCAGATTAAAACTCAAAACGTGCTGTTTTGCTAAAATAAGCATTTTCAAGCATTTTTAGATCGCGTTTAAATCCGCGTTCAAATAGACGCAATATTAATAAACACAAATAATACATTTCGTCGTTTTTATGCTGTTTTACGCGTTAAAACGCAGATAAAGCTCAAAACGTGCTGTTTTTGCTACCGTAAGCATTTTTCAAGCATTTTAGATCGTTGAAATCGTTCAAATGGACGCAATATTAATAAAAACGAATAATAAAAATTTCGTCGTTTTATGCTGTTTTACGCCTTAAAACGCAGTTAAAGCTCAAAACGTGTTGTTTTGCTTTAAAATAAGCATTTTCAAGCATTTTAGATCGTTGAAATAAGGTAAAATAGAAGCAATATTAATAAAAACGAATAATAAAAGTAAAAAATAAATAAATAAAAAATAAAACGCAGATTAAAGCTCAAAACGTGCTGTTTTTGCTAAAATAAGCATTTTCAGAAGCATTTTAGATCGTTGAAATCGTTTAAATAGAAGCAATATTAATAAAAAACGAATAATAATAAAAAATTCGTCGTTTTTATGCTTTGTTTTCACGCGTTAAAACGCAGATTAAAACTCAAAACATGCTGTTTTTTTTGCTAAAATAAGCATTTTCAAGCATTTTAGATCGTGAAATCGTTTAAATAGACGCAATAGTAATAAAAACGAATAATAATAAAAATTTGTCGTTTTTATGCTGTTTTACGTGTTAAAACGCAGATTAAAAGCTCAAAACGTGCTGTTTTTGCTTTAAAACGAAAGCATTTTCAAGCATTTTTAGATCCGTTTGAAATCACGTTCAAATAGACGCAATATTAATAAAAAGCAGATATTAAAAAATTCGTCGTTTTTTTATGCTGTTTTACGCGTTAAAACGCAGATTAAAGCTCAAAACGATTTGTTTGCTAAAATAAGCATTTTCAAACATTTAGATCGTTGAAATCACGTTCAAACGGGCACCAATAATAAAACACAAATAATAAAAATTTCGTCGTTTTATGCTGTTTTACGCGTTAAAACGAAGAATAAAGCTCAAAAACGATGCTTTGTTTTGCTAAAATAAGCATTTTCCAGAAGCATTTTTAGATCGTTGAAATCGTTCAAATAGACGCAATATTAATAAAAACGATAATAAAAATTTCGTCGTTTTTATACTGTTTTTACGCGTTAAAACGCAGATTAAAACTCAAAACGATGTTGTTTTGCTAAAATACGCATTTTTCAAGCATTTTTAGATCGTTGAAATCGTTCAAAATAAGTATATTAATAATAAAAAGGAATAATAAAAATTCGTCGTTTTTATGCTGTTTTACGCGTTAAAACGCAGATTAAAACTCAAAAACGTGCTGTTTTTGCTGGAAATAAGCATTTTCAAGCATTTTAGATCGTTGATCACGTTCAAATAGACGCAATATTAATAAAATTGAATAATAAAAAATTTCGTCGTTTTAGGCTGTTTACGCGTTAAAACGCTGATTAAAACTCAAAACGTGCTGTTTGCTAAAATATAAGCATTTTCAAGCATTTTGAATCGTTGAAATCGTTCGATAGACGCAATATTAATAAAAAAACTAATAGTAAAAATTCGTCGTTTTATATGCTGTTTTACGCGTTAAAACGCAGATTAAAACTCAAAACGTGCTGTTTTGCACAAAATAAGCATTTTTCAAGCATTTTAGATCGTTGAAATCATTCAAATGGAAGCAATATTAATAAAAAAACCAAAAATAAAAAATTTCGTCGTTTTTATGCTGTTTACGCGCGCGTTAAAACACCAGGTTACTTCAAAACGTGCTGTTTTGCTAAAATAAAGCATTTCAAGCATTTTTAGATTGTTGAAATCGTTCAAATAGACGCAATATTGTAAAAACGAATAATAAAAATTTCGTCGTTTTATGCTGTTTTACGCGTTAAAACGCAGATTAAAGCTCAAAACGTGCTGTTTTGCTAAAATAAGCATTTTCAAGCATTTTAGATAGTTGAAATCGTTCAAATAGAAGCAATATTAATAAAAAACGAGAATAATAAAATTCGTCACGTTTTTATGCTGTTTTACGCGTTAAACGCAGATTAAAGCTCAAAACGTGCTGTTTTGCTAAAATAAAAAGCATTTTCAAGCATTTTAGATCGTTGAAATCGTTCAAATAGACGCAATAAAACACAATAATACCACTTCGTCGTTTTTACATGCTGTTTTTTACGCGGTTAAACGCAGAATAAAACTCAAAACGATAGCACCATTTTTGTAAAATAAACATTTTTCAAGCATTTTAGATCGTTGAAATCACGTTCAAATAGACGCAATAATGTAAAAAACGAATAATAAAAAATTTCGTCGTTTTTTATACTGTTTTACGCGTTAAAACGCAGATTAAAGCTCAAAACGTGTTGTTTTGCTAAAACCAGCATTTTCAAGCATTTTAGATCGTTGAAATCGTTCAAATACGGCAATATTAATAAAAAGAATAATAAAAAATTCGTCGTTTTATGCTGTTTGCGCGTTAAAACGCAGATTAAGCTCAAAACGTGCTGTGCACAAAATAAGCATTTTCAAGCATTTAGATCGTTGAAATCGTTCAAAATAGACGCAATATTAATAAAAACGAATAATAAAAATTTCGACCGTTTTGACTTGTTTTACGCGTTAAAACGCTGATTAAAACTCAAAACGTGCTGTTTTGCTAAAATAAGCATTTTTCAAGCATTTTAGATCGTTGAAATCGTTCAGGCAGACGCAATATTGGCAAAACTAATAGTAAAAATTCGTCGTTTTATGCTGTTTTTGCGTTAAAACGCAGATTACTTTCAAAACGTTTTTACGCTACAAATAAGCACATTTTTCAAGCATTTTAGATCGTTGAAATCGTTCAAAATGGAAACAATATTAATAAAAACCAAAATAAAAATTTCGTCGTTTTTATGCTGTTTTACGCGCGTTAAAACGCGGGTTAAAAACTCAAACGTGCTGTTTTTTGCTAAAATAAGCATTTTTTCAAGCATTTTTAGATCGTTGAAATCGTTAAATAGAAGCAATTATAATAAAAACGAATAATAAAAATTCGTCGTTTTTGACAACGTTTTACGCGTTAAAACGCAGATTAAAGCTCAAAACATGCTGTTTTTGCAAAATAAGCATTTTCGAAGCGACAGATCGTGAAATCACGTTCAAATAGACGCAATATTGTAAAACGAATAATAAAATTCGTCGTTTTTATGCTGTTTTGCGCGATAAAACGCAGATTAAGCGCAAAACGTGCTGTTTTGCTAAAATAAGCATTTTCAAACATTTAGATCGTTGGGAAATCGTTCCAAATAGGGGCAATATTAATAAAACGAATAATAAAAATTCGTCGTTTTTATGCTGTTTTACGCGTTAAAACGCAGATTAAAGCTCAAAACGTGCTGTTTTGCGCAAAAGTAAGCATTTCAAGCATTTTAGATCGTTTGAAATCGTCCAAATGAAGCAATGACGAATAATAAAAATTCGTCGTTTTTATGCTGTTTACCACGCGTTAAAGCAAGCTCAAAACATTGTGCTGTTTTTTTGCTAAAATAAGCATTTTCAAGAAAATTTTAGATGGTGGAAATCGTTCAAATAGAAGCAATATTAATAAAAACGAATAATAAAAATTTCGTCGTTTTTATGCTGTTTTACGCGTTAAAACGCAGTTAATGCGCAAAAGCTTGTACTTATTTTTTGCTTTAAAATAAGCATTTTCAAGCATTTTTAGATCGTTGAAATCACGTTTAAAAATGAAGCAATATTAATAAAAACGAATAATAAAAATTCGTCGTTTTATGCAGTTTACGCGCGTTAAAACGCAGATTAAAAGCTCAAAACGTGCTGTTTTGCTAAAATAAGCATTTTCAAGCATTTTAAATCGTTGAAATCGTTCAAATAGACAATAAAATAAAACGAATAATAAAAATTTCGTCGTTTTATGCACATGCGTTAAAACGCAGAATAAAGCTCAAAACGTGCTGTTTTAACTAAAGATAAGCATTTTCAAAATTTTAGATCGTTGAAATCGTTCAAGTAGACGCAATATTAATAAACGAATAATAAAAAATTTCGTCGTTTTTATACTGTTTTACGCGTTAAACGCAGATTAAAACTCAAAACGTGCTGTTTTGCTGCAAAATAAGCATTTCCAAGCACATTTTAGCAGATCGTTGAAATCGTTCAAATAGAAGCAATATTAATAAAAACGAACTAATAATAAAAATTCGTCGTTTTATGCTGTTTTACGCGTTAAAAACGCAGATTAAAGCTCAAAACGTGCTGTTTTGCTTTAAAATAAGCTCAAGCATTTTAGATTGTTGAAATCGTTCAAATAGACGCAATATTAATAAAAACGAATAATAAAAATTTCGTCGTTTTATGCTGTTTTACGCGTTAAAACGCAGATTAAAACTCAAAACGTGCTGTTTTGCTAAAATAAGCATTTTCAAGCATTTTAGATCGTTTGAAATCGTTCAAATAGAAGCAATATTAATAAAAAACGAATAATAAAAATTCGTCGTTTTTATGCTGTTTTACGCGTTAAAACGCAGATTAAAGCTCAAAACGTGCTGTTTTGCTAAAATAAGCATTTTCAAGCATTTTAGATCGTTGAAATCGTTCAAATAGTGCAATATTAATAAAACACAAATAATAAAAATTTCGTCGTTTTTATGCTGTTTTACGCGTTAAAACGCAGAATAAAGCTCAAAACGTGCTGTTTTGCTAAAATAAGCGCATTTTCAAGCATTTTGAATGCGTTGAAATCGTTCAAAATAGACGCAATATTAATAAAAACGAATAATAAAAATTTCGTGGTTTTTATACTGTTTTACGCGTTAAAAACGCAGTTAAAACTCAAAACGATGTTGTTTTTGCTAAAATAAGCATTTTCAAGCATTTTAGATCGTTGAAATCGTTCCAAAATAGAAGCAATAGTAATAAAACGAATAATAATAAAATTTCGTCGTTTTAAGGCTGTTTTACGCGATAAAACGCTGATTAAGCTCAAAACGTGCTGTTGTTTTGCTAAAATAAGCATTTTCAAGCATTTTTAGATCGTTGAAATCACGTTCAAATAGACACGCAATGGCCTTAATAAAAACTATGTAGTAAAAAATTAAAATGAACATGCTGTTTTACGCGTTAAAACGCAGATTAAAACTCAAAACGTGCTGTTTTTGCTAAAATAAGCATTTTCAAGCATTTTAGATCGTTGAAATCGTTCAAATGGAGCTTAATATTAATAAAACCAAAAATAAAAAATTTCGTCGTTTTTTATGCTGTTTACGCGTTAAAACGGGTTAAAAACTCAAAACGTGCTGTTTTGCTAAAATAAGCATTTCAGAAGCATTTTAGATCCGTTGAAATCGTTTGGCAAACAAATTATAATAAAAACGAATAATAAAAAATTCGTCGTTTTATGCTGTTTTACGCGTTAAAACGCAGATTAAAAGCTCAAAACATGCTGTTTTTGCTTTAAAATAAGCATTTTCAAGCATTTACAGATCGTGGAAATCGTTCAAATAGACGCAATATTAATAAAAAACGAATAATAAAAATTCGTCGTTTTATGCTGTTTACGCGTTAAAACGCAGATTAAAGCGCAAAACGATTGCTGTTTTTGCTAAAATAAGCATTTTCAAGCATTTTAGATCGTTGAAATCGTTCAAATAGGAACAATATTAATAAAACGAATAATAAAAATTCGTCGTTTTATGCTGTTTACGCGTTAAAACGCGGGTTAAAGCTCAAAACGTGCTGTTTTGCTAAATAAGCATTTTCAAGCATTTTAGATCGTTGAAATCGTTCAAAATAGAAGCAATAGTAATAAAACGAATAATAAAATTCGTCGTTTTTTATGCTGTTTTACGCGATTAAAACGCAGATTAAAAGCTCAAAACGTGCTGTTTTAGCAAAATAAGCATTTCAAAAGCATTTTAGATCGTTTAAATCGTTCCAAATAAGAAGCAATAGTAATAAAAACGAATAATAAAAATTTCGTCGTTTTTTATGCTGTTTTACGCGTTAAAACGCAGATTAAAGCTCTAAACGTGCTGTTTTGCTAAAATAAGCATTTTCGACATTTTAGATCGTTGAAATCGTTCAAAATAGAAACGGCAATATTAATAAAAACGAATAATAAAAAATTCGTCGTTTTTTATGCAGTTTTACGCCAAAACGCGAAGATTAAAGCTCAAAACGTGCTGTTTTGCTTTAAAATAAGCATTTTCAAAAGCATTTTAAATCGTTGAAATCGTTCAAATAGACGCAATAAAAATAAAAAACGAAGGTAATAAAATTTCGTCGTTTTTATGCTGTTTTATGCGTTAAAACGCAGAATAAAGCTCAAACGTGCTGTTTTGCTAAAATAAGCATTTTACGCAAGGAGTACGCAGATCCGCTGAAATCGCGTTCAAAATAGACGCAATATTAATAAAAACGAATAATAAAAATTTCGTCGTTTTTTATACTGTTTTTCACGCGTTAGAACGCAGATTAAAGCTCAAAACGTGCTGTTTTGCTTTAAAATAAACATTTCCAACGGCAGATCGTTGAAATCGTTCAAAATAGAAGCAATATTAATAAAAACGAATAATAAAAATTCGTCGTTTTTTATGCTGTTTTACGCGCGTTAAAACGCAGATTAAAGCTAAAACATTAACTGTTTTTGCTAAAATAAGCATTTTCCAGGCATTTTAGATCGTTGAAATCGTTCAAATAAAGCAATATTAATAAAAACGAATAATAAAAAAATTCGTCGTTTTTATGCTGTTTTACGCGTTAAACGCAGATTAAAAGCTCAAAACGTACTGTTTGCGATAAGCATTTTCAAGCATTTTAAGATCGTTGATGCGTTCCGGCAGGGCGCAAAAATATAAAAACGAATAATAAAAATTTATTCGTTTTTATGTTTGTTTTACGCGTTAAAACGCAGAATAAAGCTTTCAAAACGTGCTGTTTTGCTAAAATAAACATTTTTCAAACATTTTAGATCGTTGAAATCGTTCAAATAGACGCAATACAAATAAAAACGAATAATAAAAATTTCGTCGTTTTTATGCCGTTTACCGTTAAAACGCAGAATAAAGCTCTAAACGTGCTGTTTTGCTTTAAAATAAGCATTTTCAAACATTTTTAGATCGTTTAGAAATCGTTCGATAGACGCGGCTCCTTAATAAAAACGAATAATAAAAATTTCGTCGTTTTATGCTGTTTTACGCGTTGAAAAACGCAGATTAAAAGCTCAAAAACGATGTGTTTTGCTAAAATAAGCATTTTCAAGCATTTTAGATCGTTGAAATCGTTCAAAATAGAAGCAATTAATAAAACGAATAATAAAATTTCGTCGTTTTATGCTGTTTTACGCGTTAAAACGCAGATTAAAGCTCAAAACGTGCTGTTTTTGCTAAAATAAAAGCATTTTCAAGCATTTAGATCGTTGAAATCGTTCAGGTGAAGCAATATTGTAAAACAGATAATAAAACATTCGTCGTTTTTTTATGCAGTTTTTACGCGCGTTAAAACGAGATTAAAGCTCAAACGTGCTGTTTTGCTAAAATAAGCATTTTCAAGCATTTTAAATCGTTGAAATCGTTCAAATAGACGCAATAAAATAAAAAACGAATAATAAAAATTTCGTCGTTTTTATGCTGTTTTTACGCGTTAGAAAACGTTAAAACTGCAAAACGATGCTGTTTTTGCTAAAATAAGCATTTTCAAGAATTTTAGATCGCGTTGAAATCACGTTCAAATAGACGCAATATTAATAAAACGAATAATAAAAATTTCGTCGTTTTTATACTGTTTTACGCGTTAAAACGCTGATTAAAAGCTCAAAACGCATTGCTGTTTTGCTAAAATAAGCATTTTCAAGCGGCAGGTCGTTGAAATCGTTTCAAATAGAAACAATATTAATAAAACGAATAATAAAAAAATTCGCAGTTTTGTGCTGTTTACGCGTTAAAACGCAAAGCTTTAAAACGTGCTGTTTTGCTAAAATAAGCATTTCAAAAGCATTTTAAGATCGTTGAAATCACGTTCCAAATAGGCGCAATATTAATAAAACGAATAATAAAAAAATTTCGTCGTTTTTTGCTAACATTTTACGCGTTAAAACGCAGATTAAATCGCAAAACGTGCTGTTTTTGCTTTAAAATAAACATTTTGAATTGTTGAAATCGTTCAAATAGAAGCAATAATGCAATAAAACGAATAATAAAAATTTCGTCGTTTTTTATGCTGTTTTTACGTTAAACTGAGATTAAAACTCAAAACGTGCTGTTTTGCTAAATTAAGCATTTCCAAGCATTTTTAGATCGTTGAAATCGTTCAAATAGACGCAATAAAATAAAAACGAATAATAAAGAACCGTCGGGCATGCTTGTTTTACGCGTTAAAAACGCAGGGTAAAACTCAAAACGTGCTGTTTTTGCTAAAATAAGCATTTTCAAACATTTTTTAGATCGTTGAAATCGTTCAAAATAGACTTAATATTAATAAAAGCGAATAATAAAATTTCGTCGTTTTTTATGCACGACACGCGCAAAAACGCAGATTAAAAGCTCAAAACATTGTTTTGCTAAAAATTAGCATTTTCAAGCATTTTAGATCGTTTGAAATCGTTCAAATAGAAGCAATATTAATAAAACGAATAATAAAAAATTCGTCGTTTTATGCTGTTTTACGTTAAAAAGCAGATTAAAACTCAAAACGTTAGCTGTTTTGCTTTAAAATAATAAACATTTTCAAGCATTTTTTAGATCGTTGAAATCGTTCCGGAAATGAACGCAATAAAAATGTAAAGCAATATTAATAAAAAATTCGTCGTTTTATGCCATTTTTACGCGTTAAAACGCAGATTAAAACTCAAAACGTGCGGTTTTGCTAAAATAAGCATTTTCCGAAAGCGGCAGATCGTTGAAATACGTTTCAAATAGACGCGGCCGTAATAAAAAGCGAATAATAAAAATTTCGTCGTTTTTATGCTGTTTTACGCGTTAAAACGCAGGTTAAAGAAAACGTGCTTTATTTTGCTTTAAAATAAGCATTTTCAAACATTTTTAGATCACGTTGAAATCACGTTCAAAATAGAAGCAATAGTAATAAAAACAGATAATAAAAATTCGTCGTTTTTTATGCTGTTTTACGCGTTAAAACGCAGATTAAAGCTCAAAACGTGCTGTTTTGCTCAAAATAAGCTTTTCAAGCATTTTAGATCGTTGAAATCGTTCAAATAGACGCAATATTAATAAAAAACGAATAATAATAAAATTTCGTCTTTTTATGCTGTTTTACGCGCGTTAAAACGCTGATTAAAACTCAAAACGTGCTGTTTTGCTAAAATAAGCATTTTCAAGCATTTTTAGATCTAGTTGGAAATCGTTCAAATAGAGAAACAATATTGGCAAAAAACGAATAATAAAAATTCGTCGTTTTTATGCTGTTTACGCGTTAAAACGCAGATTAAAGCTCAAAACGTGCTGTTTGCTAAAATAAGCATTTTCAAGCATTTTTAGATCGTTGAGAAATCGTTTAAATAGAAGCAATATTAATAAGAGGAAACGAATAATAAAAATTCGTCGTTTTTATGCAGTTTTGCGCGTTAAAACGCAGATTAAAACTCAAAACGTGCTGTTGTTTTGCTAAAATAAACATTTTCAAGCCATTTTAGATCACGTTGAAATCGTTTCAAATAGACGCAATATTAATAAAAATAGAAGCAATGTTAATAAAAACGAATTATAAAAATTCGTCGTTTTATGCTGTTTTACGCGTTAAAAAGCAGATTAAAGCTCAAAACGTGCTTTTTTGCTAAAATGCATTTTCAATTTTTTTAGATCGTTGAAATCGTTCAAATAGACGCAATATTAAAAAAAAATATAGAACAATATAAAAAATTCGTCGTTTTTATGCTGTTTTACGCGTTAAAACGCAGATTAAAGCTCAAAACGTGCTGTTTTGCTAAAATAAGCATTTTCAAGCATTTTAGATCGTTGAAATCGTTCAAATAGAGCAATATTAATAAAAACGAATAATAAAAAATTCGTCGTTTTTATGCGTTTTACGCGTTAAAACGCAGATTAAGCTCAAAACTGCTTTTTTGCTAAAATAAGCATTTTCAAGCATTTTAGATCGTTGAAATCGTTCAAATAGAGCAATATTAATAAAAAAAAGAATAAAAAATAAAAAAATTTAAAAAATAAAAAAATTAAAACGCAGATTAAAGCTCAAAACGTGCTGTTTTGCTAAAAATAAGCATTTTCAAGCATTTTAGATCGTTGAAATCATTCAAATAGACGCAATATTAATAAAACGAATAATAAAAATTTCGTCGTTTTATGCTGTTTTACGCGTTAAAAACGCAGATTAAACTCAAAACATGCTGTTTTGCTAAAATAAGCATTTTCAACATTTTAGATCGTTGAAATCGTTCAAATAGACAAATATTAATAAAAACGAATAATAAAAATAAAAATAAATTATTAAAACGCAGATTAAAAGCTCAAAACGTGCTGTTTTCTAAAATTAAGCTTTTTTCAAGCATTTTAGATCGTTGAAATCATTCAAATAGAGCAATATTAATAAAAACGAATAAAAAATTTTCGTCTTTTTTATGCTTTTTTTTACGCGTTAAAAGCAGATTAAAAGCTCAAAACGTTCTGTTTTGCTAAAATAAGCATTTTCAAGCATTTTAGATCGTTGAAATCGTTCAAATAAAAACAATATTAATAAAAAACGGAATAATAAAAATTCGTCGTTTTTATGTTTTTTACGCTTTAAAAACGCAGATTAAAGCTCAAAACGTGCTGTTTTGCTAAAATAAGCCTTTCAAAGCATTTTAGATCGTTGAAATCGTTCAAATAGACGCAATATTAATAAAACAAATTTAAAAATTTCGTCCTTTTTATGCTGTTTTACGCTTTAAAAACGCTGATTAAAGCTCAGAACGTGCTTTTTTTGCTAAAATAGTTTTCAAGCATTTTAGAATCGTTGAAATCGTTTCAAATAGAAGCATTATTAATAAAAACGAATAATAAAAATTCGTCGTTTTATGCTGTTTTACGCGTTAAAACGCAGATTAAAGCTCAAAACGTGCTGTTTTGCTAAAATAAGCATTTTTAAGCATTTTAGATCGTTGAAATCGTTCAAATAGACGCAATATTAATAAAAACGAATAATAAAAATTTCGTCGTTTTATGTTGTTTTACGCGTTAAAACGCAGATTAAAGCTCAAAACTGCTGGTTTGCTAAAATAAGCATTTTCAAGCATTTTAGATCGTTGAAATCGTTCAAATAGAGCAATATTAATAAAACGAATAATAAAAATTCGTCGTTTTTATGCATTTCGCGTTAAAACGCAGAATAAAGCTCAAAACGTGCTGTTTTGCAAAAAATAAAGCATTTTCAAGCATTTTAGATCGTTGAAATCGTTCAAATAGACGAATATTAATAAAAATAGAAGCAATATTAATAAAAACGAATTAAAAAAATTTGTCGTTTTTATGCTGTTTTACGCGTTAAAACGCAGTTTAAAAAGCTCAAAACGTGCTGTTTTGCTAAAATAAGCATTTTCAAACATTTTAGATCGTTGAAATCGTTCAAATAGACGCAATATTAATAAAACGAATAATAAAAATTTCGTCTTTTTTAAATGCGTTTTACGCGTTAAAACGCAGATTAAAGCTCAAAACGGCTGTTTTACTAAAATTAGCATTTTCAAGCATTATAGATCGTTGAAATCGTTCAAATAGAAGCAATATTAATAAAAACGAATAAAAAAATTCGTCGTTTTATGCAGTTTTACGCGTTAAAACGCAGATTAAAGCTCAAAACGTGCTGTTTTGCTAAAATAAGCATTTTCAAGCATTTTAGATCGTTGAAATCGTTCAAATAGACGCAATATTAATAAAAAACAGAAGCAATATTATAAAAAACGATTTTACAAAATTCGTCGTTTTTATGCTGTTTTACGCGTTAAAACGCAGATTAAAGCTCAAAACGTGCTGTTTTGCTAAAATAAGCATTTTCAAGCATTTTAGATCGTTGAAATCGTTCAAATAGACGCAATATTAATAAAAAAACGAATAATAAAAATTTCGTCGTTTTATGCTGTTTTACGCGTTAAAACGCGATTAAAGCTCTAAACGCTATTTTGCTAAAATAAGCATTTTCAAGCATTTTAGATCGTTGAAATCGTTCAAATAGAAGCAATATTAATAAAAACGAATAATAAAAATTCGTCGTTTTATGCTGTTTTACGCGTTAAAACGCAGATTAAAAGCTCAAAACGTGCTGTTTTGCTAAAATAAAGCATTTTCAAGCATTTTAGATCGTTGAAATCGTTCAAATAGAAGCAATATTAATAAAAACGAATAATAAAAAATTCGTCGTTTTATGCAGTTTTACGCGTTAAAACGCAGAATAAAGCTCAAAACGTGCTGTTTTGCTAAATAAGCATTTTCAAGCATTTTAGATCGTTGAAATCGTTCAAATAGACGCAATATTAATAAAAAATAGAAGCAATATTAAAAAAAAACGAATTAAAAAATTCGTCGTTTTATGCTGTTTTACGTTAAAACGCAGATTAAAAGCTCAAAACGTGCTGTTTTGCTAAAATAAGCATTTTCAAGCATTTTAGATCGTTGAAATCGTTCAAATAGACGCAATATTAATAAAAACGAATAATAAAAATTTCGTCGTTTTTATGCTGTTTTACGCGTTAAAACGCAGATTAAAGCTCTAAACGTGCTATTTTGCTAAAATAAGCATTTTCAAGCATTTTAGATCGTTGAAATCGTTCAAATAGAAGCAATATTAAAAAAAAACGAATAAAAAAAAATTCGTCGTTTTATGTTTGTTTTACGCGTTAAAACGCAGATTAAAAGCTCAAAACGTGCTGTTTTGCTAAAATAAGCCTTTTCAAGCATTTGATCGTTGAAATCGTTCAAATAGACGCAATATTAATAAAAACGAATAATAAAAATTTCGTCCTTTTATGCTGTTTACGCGTTAAAACGCTGATTAAAGCTCAGAACGTGCTGTTTTGCTAAAATAAGCATTTTCAGCATTTTAGATCGTTGAAATCGTTCAAATAGAAGCATTATTAATAAAACGAATAATAAAAATTCGTCGTTTTATGCTGTTTTACGCGTTAAAACGCAGATTAAAGCTCAAAACGTGCTGTTTTGCTAAAATAAGCATTTTAAGCATTTTAGATCGTTGAAATCGTTCAAATAGACGCAATATTAATAAAAACGAATAATAAAAATTTCGTCGTTTTATGCTGTTTACGCTTAAACGCAGATTAAAGCTCAAAACGTGCTGGTTTGCTAAAATAAGCATTTTCAAGCATTTTAGATCGTTGAAATCGTTCAAATAGAAGCAATATTAATAAAAACGAATAATAAAAATTCGTCGTTTTATGCAGTTTTACGCGTTAAAACGCAGAATAAAGCTCAAAACGTGCTGTTTTGCTAAAATAAGCATTTTCAAGCATTTTAGATCGTTGAAATCGTTCAAATAGACGCAATATTAATAAAAAATAGAAGCAATATTAATAAAAACGAATTATAAAAATTCGTCTTTTTTATGCTGTTTTACGCGTTAAAACGCAGATTAAAGCTCAAAACGTGCTGTTTTGCTAAAATAAGCATTTTCAAGCATTTTAGATCGTTGAAATCGTTCAAATAGACGCAATAAAAATAAAAACAAATAATAAAAATTTCGTCGTTTTTATGCAGTTTTACGCGTTAAAACGCAGATTAAAAGCTCAAAACGTGCTGTTTTGCTAAAATAAGCATTTTCAAGCATTTTAGATCGTTGAAATCGTTCAAATAGACGCAAATTAATAAAAACGAATAATAAAAATTTCGTCGTTTTATGCTGTCTTACGCGTTAAAACGCTGATTAAAGCTCAAAACGTGCTGTTTTGCTAAAATAAGCATTTTCAAGCATTTTAGATCGTTGAAATCGTTCAAATAGACGCAATATTAAAAAAAAACGAATAATAAAAAATTCGTCGTTTTTATGCTGTTTTACGCGTTAAAACGCAGTTTAAAAAGCTCAAAACGTGCTGTTTTGCTAAAATAAGCATTTTCAAGCATTTTAGATCGTTGAAATCGTTCAAATAGAAGCAATATTAATAAAAACGAATAATAAAAATAAAAAAATAAATAAATAAATAAAAATAAAACGCAGATTAAAGCTCAAAACGTGCTGTTTTGCTAAAATAAGCATTTTCAAGCATTTTAGATCGTTGAAATCGTTCAAATAGACTCAATATTAATAAAAACGAATATAAAATTCGTCGTTTTATGCGTTTCGCGTTAAAACGCAGATTAAACTCAAAACGTGCTGTTTTGCTAAAAAAAAGC